>NC_068992.1:26106179-26111496 GCF_001194135.2 Octopus bimaculoides
TATATATACGTGTGTGTCTCTGTGTGTGTGTTTGTGTGTGTATGTATGTATATACAACATATAAGTATAAAACAGGGATGGGCCAGAAAATGCTTAGAAGAAATAAAACAAGGATTTAAGAAATGCAACATGGGGACGATTTTGTATAAACCTCATAGCATTTTGGTACAAACGTTTTACGGAGGTATCGATATACATGGTCAGTAAGTGAGAATTGAAATATAATGAAAATCAATTAGACAAAAATTCAATGATATGATAGTCAGTGATTGATCACTTAGACCAAGTCAGGAAACTAAGAGAAGCAGAAGTTTGAGAAAGATTTGATCTAAAATTGTGTCAGAAAATCTTTCAAAAGTTATATGTGATCGTAGAGTTGTCGTTATGAATCGATAAGCGATCTTGATAGAAAAAATAAATAAATAAAAACAAATTTTGAGAGAAAGAGTCGAGTTCGATAGATTCGATCTCGTAACTATATAAAGACTCATAGCTAGGTACTACAGAACAGCTTGTCCGAGATTCTTACAATTCGGCCAAGCCACGAGACTAACTAGGAAAAAAAAAGGCGGGGATTTCTAAAAGATAGACACATTTGGAGAATTATATAATCAGAAAATTGATACCACTTAAACATTTTAGTAATATTTAAACTATCGAAACCGAATTTTTGAAAGGCCGTGTTTGAATCCGGTGCAATTCAACCATCAGTCTCAAAACACATAACTAATTACATCAACAACCGTAGCGCTACAGATTCCACTTGTTGACATCGACCACAACACCAAACGGCAAAATCTTCGAATTCACAAGAGTTTCTTCAAAAGGTTGCGCAATCTGCTACGAGTAACAAGAAAGTAATCTTCTGTTCACACATTGTAGCGTCTTAGGACGGAAATACATTTGGTCAACGTCAGTTGACCTAAGAAGGAATGGCTTTCATGAGAGATTCGACCAGAGCGGTTTTCAGGCTACATAACAAAAGTATTAACAACAGAAACGAGGACGAGGACACCTACTTTTATTAAATAGTTTGTAATTTGGGAACAAGAGCAGTAGATTAAGCGGTAAAGAGTGAGTCATTACTTGCTTTTTGTGAAACAGAGTATGAAAATTGATCGCAGTATTATTTGAACTTAAAACGTAAAGAATCAAGAGAAAATCACTCAGGGAATATTCTCATACTTTCTAGAGACTCTTGACAGCTCACTGCCTTTAACAGTTCTACAAAAAACAGATTAAAATATTTTGCAATGCTTGTGATGTTAAAAGAGTTCTCTCGTAAAATACTACTATAAGTAGAGATAAGTTTAGAATAAATACGCATCGGCAAAACTGAGCAAGAGATGAAACAGAAGAGAGGAAAAAACGCAGGTAAAGCTTGCATAAAATGTAGATTTTAATACATTTAAAAAGAGTGAGAAGTTAAAATTTCGTGATCCATACAAACTTTAATAATCTTCTGTGCAAAAAGTAATGGGAATATATATTGATTAATGGGCGATACATATGTGTGATATAGGTACATACTCTGGATACAGACCTATATACACTTTCATATATTTATTTAGGTGTGTGTGTGTGTGTGTGTGTGTGTGTGTGTGTGTGTGTATTAGAGAGATATGTTGATAGATATATGCATGAGTGCATCAATATAAACACCTACATATTGAAATAAACTTACCTCTCCTACATTTAATGAAAATCGTGTAAAATGAAATGGCAGCTATACATCAATGAAATCTCTAAGAACTTTTAGGTTGCAAGAGAATAAAAACATCTTCAAATGTAAAGTTAAATGATATCGATGAATTAGTTTACTAGGGGCATACTTGGCAATAAAATTCTAAAGGTTTAAAATGGATTTTATATTTGGATTATACTTGAAGAAGTAAATGATTTAGTATAGTTTGCAAAAGTTTCTATCTGTGTCACCACATCTCTAACATTTGTCTGTACTTCTATCACACATTCTCTCTCTCTCTCTCTCTCTCTCTCTCTCTCTCTCTCTCTCTCTCTCTCTCTCTCTCTCTCTCTCTATCCATCTATCACTCTCTCTCTCTCTCTCTCTCACTCTCTCACTTGCTCTCTACCTCTCTCTTTCTCACTCGCCTCCTCACCCTCACTTTCCTGCTCCTTTTCTCTTTTCTCCTTTGTATCTGTTCGCTACAATCTCCTCATTTTTTCATGGGCTTTCTCATTAATTTTCATCATCTCTTAACATATTCCCTTTATAGCAATGTTTTGTGAGAATACAGTACAACATTTAACAACCGAATATATCTTTGGATTTTAGCTAACACTATGTGCAGTATACGCAAAGACTTATCCATCATTGTCATCATCAACCTCTGTATTTTTACGGTCGCGGGTGTTGGGGACATAAGGCCGGTTATCCGGTTTCAAAAACGTATCAGTTAACGAGATCACGATATTCGTCTTGAAGAGGTCGCCAGTCGTCCACCGGGTTACTCACAGCCGAAGAACACAACGCGCAACCTGATCTTGGATTCGAAACCTTGATTTTGAGATCGCGAATGCATCACCCTATACACTAAACTATACACGAACACTAAACAACTTCGAGATCTAGTTATTTTCTAATATACTATGGTGCCTCAGATAAATTTATTGTTAACACAGGGTGTACCCTATTTGCGTAGAAAAAGCATTTCAGGCATCGAGATTAATTAATAAATTCTTCATGTGCTAACAGTCTCATTTGTTTCAATACTATACTGCACCACCGCAGAAAATAGCTTTTTAATATAAGCGAAATGCAGTAGTTTTACACTCGTAGAATATAATTACCCTGCTTTACAGACTTGTCAGCAACAACAATATCTATTATTTATATATTTGCACAAAGTATTCTTAATCATGTTAACCCTCTAATATTAGCACTACAAATATTAGCATGACAAATTCGCAGTTGGTGGAATTAACTGTAGTATGTGTCTAGGTGGAGATTATATTCTAGATCCGTCTAGATATTGACTTTTAATTTTAGCAGAATTTCAATTCGAAATCATAAATAAAGACTGAAAATACTTAGACATATATGACTCAGTGAAGTTGCACCGGTTCAGCTACTACATACATTCTATAAAACTCAGGGCACACCTAAAAATCTCCATATTCACAGTTGCAGCAACGGACGCATAGTGTACAGCCGTCGAGAGCATCGCAGTACCTAAAAAATTACAACAAAAGAATAGCTTCATGAAGACAAGAGCTATTCGGTTCACAATCGTAAGACCGGGAGTTTGATTAACGGCGGAACGTCTGTCCTTGAGCAAATTACTTTATTTTTCATTGCTGCAGTAACCTAAGCTGGCGAAAGTGAATGAGTTTTAGCTGCAAATCGAGGAGATAGTCTTGTAGCAAACTGTGTCCCTCTGAAGTATCTGCATAGTGCTCAGTCACTTGAATGTTAATTTCACGACCACGCTGTAGACTTCATCAAATCAGATACAACACCTGTCGTCTTGACCAGCGGAGGACTATCCCACTTGTAGGCACCATTAGTACCTTCCTAAATTCATTTGCTAATTTTCAGCGAAACAAGCGTCGGATGGTTTCTTTTTTTTTTTTTTTTTTTGCATCCTTTATAAACTAAATTAATTCATCATATACAATCGCAGGAACTTCGAATACTACACGGAACAGAATGTAGAATATAATTAATAGCATAATAAATTGGAGGCCGTGTGCCTTCCCATTTTATGTATTCTTCCATCAATATAGAAAGATAAGTAGAATAATGGAATGACTGTAAAAATTTCCTTCAAATTTACGATCATAACGGATGAAATTATTATGTATTTCCACAGCGAAACGGATTTGTTGCATGTTAAGCAACACTAAAGCTTCACAAATATAGTTCGTTCTTAAATTATGAGGAACATTAAAGCATGATTCAAACTGAGGACGAAATCATTTGGACTGGTTTCAGGTTTTATTCAAATTCCTCAGCACTGATATGTTTTCATGTGTTTAATTATATTTCACTACTATCTTACATTTTTGCGCCCATAATAATTTCAGAGGAACAGGAAGGAAGATATTGCAAATTGTAATTCGGACAAGAGAACAGCAGCAGATACATTATTTACAGTATATGCTTCAAATCGTATATATTTTTAACACTTTCAGTTTCGTTTCTGTGCTATCATCTTTGTATGGCGGCAGTCCATTCATTTGTGAATGAAGCACTTCACTTGTTTTACTACAGTCCTTCATTTCTCTCGGCATTACAGTTTCATGGTAGAAATGAATGAACGCCACACTCTCTAATTTTTCGACTGTGTGCAATTCATCAAAAGAGGAAAACACAAACATATGCACACAAGCATACACATAGACACACAAACATACATACACACACACACATATATAAGCAATTATAATCATAGACATATAATAGAAAAGCGTTGTCATATATATGCATATATAAACGTCATATGTATGTATGTATGTGCGTGTGTGTGTGCGTCTGTTTCTGCATTCACATACACACACACACCCATATATACAAATATATATACCTATATACATATTTATATATGTAATCACATAGATAATGTACACATAGTGACGGATTTGTTCTGTCTCAGCTGTCTTGTGATCATGTACACAACTAGTGAATATACTCACTCTGAAGTCTCCATACGCGTTTGTTCATGAGTGTGAAATGATGGTATTGAAGATTCACAAAGTTGAACACTTGATGGGGAATTTGCAAAACAAGATAGGTTTTTATATGAAAGAGTTTTGTAGCTTTGACAGGCTTGTACCATGATACGCTACTACATTTCGAATTCGTATAGAAACGTGTATGCACATAATTCTCAAAGTATACGTGTATCTCCATAGTTTACAACAGATGAACATATCCATATGTAGGAATACGTGTGTATGTATGTCTGCGTGCGCGCGCTTGTGTGTGTATCTGTGTGTTGTGAATAAGCATCTCATATTTACCAAAACTCGCAAAAAGTATATATAGGTATATATGTATATACATATCTATATGTATACATCTATAAAAAAAAGTAAAATATATCAGTAATGTTGAATGATGTCTCAGACTTAGCCACATATTACATATAACAAAATAAACCTACATATTTATAATTTAAACCAAAATATCATAGAAACATTCATATAAGAATGAACTCCAAGAATCCACAATGATCGGAGTATGAATACCTTCACCCATTGCATAGAATTCTATTTCTTTAAAAATATTTGTTGCTGAGAAACGTGACACTTATAGTGTATATTGCGAAACTTGTAACTCAGAAGTATATATATA
>NC_068992.1:26111786-26113429 GCF_001194135.2 Octopus bimaculoides
GAGAGAGAGAGAGAGAGAGAGAGAGAGAGGATTTGATGCTGCAGAGGTCTTTTAAAGATGTATATTGACTTGACGGGTTTCACTTTATAAAACCAAAAAAAAAAAAAAAGAATTTCAAAAGTAAAATATAAGGCTTTGCGATTCCATAGTCATAGACTTTTACTGAAAGTTATGAGTAGTCTGTCTCACAAGATTCCGAGGACTCGTGATGACTAACAGCACTGCTTCTTCTTTAGAAACTAGTAGTTAAATAAGACGAAAGAATGATACATAAGTTTCGTTGGCGTTCTGTTTAATCTGTTAATATCCCGTCATTTGTATTACGAGGATCTGAATGTACAACTTGTATTTCAATCTTAAAACGGTTAGAATTTGATTTGATGAGAAACATTTCTATTCCTATTATATTAAGCTTGCGCCGAGATAGCCGCGGAATGACTTTTCTTTAAAGCGAACATTGAAAGAGAGACTTTTATCATGACGATGGACCATCCACGCGAAACGTATACGAACCATTCACATTTAAGTCAGCTTTTCAAGAAAACTAACGTCTTAGCTCTCAGCAGCCCTCAAAGAGCTAAACAATTACTTTATATTATAAGTTCTAACGTGTAACCAATCATAATATTCTGTATTATTTCTATATATTGGTCGAATTATTACTAATGCTGCTGCTGTGAATTCTATCGTTATTTTTGCTAAGCTGCTATTCTTTACATTGTTTTATTCCATATTGTTGCTGTTTTTCCTTCTATAGAAATTGTTCCTCTCATCGTAATAGTTGCTGTTATTGCTTTCTTTTCTAGTTGTTTTCTTAGAAAACTTGTCTGATGCATTATTTTTGCCAAGCTCTTTTTTTTTATTGTTTTACTTACTGCTGTTGCTATTTCTCTTTGCTATAGAAATTCTTCTTCTCGTTGTAATAATTGTTGTTATTACTTTCTTTCTCTCGTTCGTTTTCTTAGAAAACTTCTCTGATACATTTATATTAATTTTCATTTCCAAATGAAATACTTTAAGCTGAGATAATGCTTAACCATTAATTGCCAAACAATATTTCTTTCTTTCTTTTGTTATAATGTCTTTGAATTCACATTTCTTTCATTCAACTTCCTATCCTCCTTTCGCTATTTCTTCCTTCCTTTCTTTTATGTTTTGTATTTTGCAGCCAATACCGATATACATTGTTTGAACTCATTTCTGAAAGAATTTTGCGAGGCGGTATTCGTATTCATTTCACAACCGAAACTTTGTCTGGTCACACAAGTAACGTATGCAAGATTTAATTTTTTGTCTTTAAATCTTTTCTATTCTGAATTATCATTCACTAATGACGAGATACTCACTCAGCCGATTTAAGACCTACTCTATAATTTGCCTCTGTTCTTTTCTTTCTGTTCATTCATTGTATCTTCCCACCCAATCGATTCGTTACTTCTCTCATACGTGTCGATTATCAGAAAAAGTTTTTAGATTCTTCTTAAATTGCTATTTAAACAGACATCAATAAAATGTTTGCTTACTATTTCCTTCTATTACAAGCACATTAAAGTTTACTCCAACTTATATGTGTATGCACGTGTGTGCGTAAGTACGCGCACATAGAGATATACATGTATATATATAAATCTAAATAAATAAAT
>NC_068992.1:26113729-26120255 GCF_001194135.2 Octopus bimaculoides
ATATATATATATATATATATATACATTCATACATGCATATATATTTCGTGCACAATGTACATGTTCAATCACTTTTAGTTAGATGATTATAAGGAATCGTACCTACGAATGAATTTCTATAATTATAAGTCTATGAGTACACGTACATGTTATACATCTACATGATACGAGTCACTGCACGTACGAATATATGTGAATACGCGATCTATCACATGCACGCAAATGCAATGCATACATGTATTTACAAAATCTTTCATGCATACACACACACATACACACAAACACACAAACACACACACGCACACGCATACACACAAACACACAAACACACAAACACACAAACACACACACACACATGAATACTCGTGCTTAGAGAAACACAGACGCGTGGTTACTTGTATGTGAGCGTTCGCGTATGTAGAGACAAATATACGTATAGAAATGGCTATAGATTTATGCATTAATGAGTAAATCTATATATGCATATTTCCATATCATCAAAGAAGCATATATCCGTTCGAATACATACGTTGTTATTGTAGAAACTACAAGTACATATGACTAGGAAATATATTTTAGGAGCGATATGTGTAGATCACAACAATATATTCCTCAATACTTTCACACACACCGCATTCGCTTATTGTGATAATTGTTCATCACATGTATTTTCTTTTCGCTCTAATACTCTTAGGATCTTACTTTATTGATTCTATTTTAAATTTCAATGAGTTAGTGATGTGTGAATCCTGAACGAAAATAGGATGAATATTAGGCGTAAGAACTTTGGGTAAAAACTTTGGGTAAGGACTTTGTTTCCCAGCCAAATCATTCCGGGTTCAGGCTTTCTAATATAGCTGTAGACCAATCATAGACATGTGAGTGGATTTGGCTGATGGAAACTGAAAGAAACATGTCGTATATGTATATATATATATATATATATATATATATATATATATATATAAAGAGAGGGGGACAGAGAATGCGAGATTTATTGAAACATAGATGCAACCAAGTTATTCTGATCTGAAGATCAAGCCTTGTCTAGCTGCATTGGTTTGTAAATGTACGATAGTTCTGTACATTGTGTCGCATGTGTATTGGAGAATGAATGTAGAATACGTTATTACGCAGTGAAATTAATACTATATGTTGGAGGCTGTAAAACAGCTGTCGTCCTTCGGATGTCAACTGGTTGAATGAACATATTCAACACTCACACCATTCTGACATTTTAGTATGAGTCTGTGTATGGATATTCATCTTTGTGTCTGCTTGTCCCCTACCAACGCTTGACAGCCTGTGTTGGTGCGTTTATGTCCCCGTAGGTTAGCGGTTCAGCAATGAGATCGATAGAATAAGAAGCAGGCTTTAAAAGAATAAGTACTGGATTCGATTCCTTCGACTAAAAACTCTTTAAGGCGGTGCTCCAGCATTGTCAGAAGTCTAATGACTGAAATAAGTAAACGATAAAAGGTAAACGATATTACTTTACGTACAAAAATCCATCATTTTGAAAACAAATTCTACGCCGGAAGCAAAAGTCACAAATCAAATTTCCATCACACAGCATGTTGTTGATAGATCTCCTCCCTTTAATGTCGTTAACATTTGATTCAAGCGTGACCATCCTTTCCGCTCCAGACCTAATATGTCAAAGGTTACATTGTTCACAAGATATTTTTTGATTTGAATTGTTGGAGATGTATTTAACAAAGATTTTAATGTTATTTATTGCAGGCTGAGCCACAAGGTAGAGCAGCATGGATTCGTGTTAGGTAAGCATACAATATCTCAATACATACAATATGCATCTAGTTTACATCTTGAAGAATTCTACGTTATTAATATGTCAACATAAATGATATATTTACAGAAACACTCATAATTGCCATATCATTTTAAAGATTTCGTGCATGATAAATACTTGATATTTAATTTGCATATCCATGAACATATATAGAGTTATTCGTCTAGAAATAGTGTGTGCCAGGTAAGAAACCCAGAGAAATGTAATTATATAAAGGATGCTGTATGTACAAAATTCAGAATCGTTATAGAGTGTTAGATAAAAAGAGTATAAACAGAGTATTTAGCATACGTTCGAATCGGAAATATACTGGTGTCATATATATAATTTAGAACTGATAGTTAGGCAGAAGATGAGATAGGTCAAAGTATATTGGTGAGTTGTAGATGATACAGTCATTATTTTCTGGTTGTCCTGTCTATTTTGATTAGTTCATGTAGAGTGCAGTTAAGAATATTGTAGCTATAACTCATAACTGGGACGGCTAGATTGTTGAAACCTATTATCTTGTTTGTCGCTTTGAGCTCTGTTTTCTATATTAATCTAGCGTGACTATAATATTCATTTCTTATCTTCTCTTTTATTTGTATGTGTTGTATCGTATCTAGTTCATTCATTCATAAGTATGTCTGGTTTTGGTCTAATTCTCTTGTTTCCTTTGCTTTATCTAGTGTGATGTTGTTACTGTTAACTAGTTTTCCTCTTTTCAAGGTTGGTTTGGCATATTTTTCTAAACCAAATTTTATGTTTATTTCTTTGATAAATCCATGTACTGTCTGTAATAATGTTTCCAGCTGTTTATCATTTGTAGCTTACAGTTTTAGAGCATCCATATACAAGAGCTAGTGGATCGTGTTGCCGTAATAGTTGTATCCACATCCAGTTCTGTTTAGCCTGTCAGATTTGTTTAGTATATTAGATAAAGCAGCGAGCTGGTAGGATCATTAGCACGCCGGAAAAAATGCCTAGGAGCATTTCATTCATCGTTCTGTTTTTAGATCACAATCCGCCGAGGTCGACTTCGCTCCTCGTTCTTTCGCGGTCGATAAAATGATTATCAGTTGATCACTGCGATAGGTGAAATCTGCTTACCCCCTCCTCTAATTTGCTGGGAAACCGTTATTATCCTTATTTTATCGGGAAAATTTTCAACTTTATTTTGCCGGGTATGGTGAAGATGTGCCAGCTCTCCACAGCCTGGAGACTAAGGGGACACTTGTCTACTGTTCACCCTTGCAGAACGCAATGAGTTATACTCTTGCCGTTAAAAGCAACGATAATTCTTGTAGGTATTCTATCATTACGTTCCTTTTAATCATGTTTATATATGTTGATATTTGGGCAATGACACTTCCAAGTACACAAATCACTATTGATATCACGTCTACTTTATTCATTGACCCCAACCTGCATATTTCCCACTACTTTCTCTTCAGTCCTGTTGTCACCAGGACATGCTATATCAATGATCAGAGAAGATTTTCTTTTTCTCTACTGTTCACTACAACAACGTCGTGCTTTTGACGTTTTATCAGATGGTCTGAATGAATCATTACATCCCATAGATTTTAACATCCTCTTTCTCAGTAACTCACTCTGACATTTGACCATACCATACCTTTGATCTTTCTAGGACATAATTTCTACAAAGCTCCATGTGGATCATTCTTGGCACGTTGTCATGTTGTCTTTTGTATTCGCGTTTTACCAACTTCGAGCACTGGATAACAGCGTACCACACTATTTTACCCCTCTCACCAAACATTCTGCATTTAGCACTTTCGACTGCCTGACAGAATCATTAGACAAAATGTTTCGCTACATTCTTCCAACTTCTAAACTCGCTTGTAAATTCCTGGCCTTGTGCATTTTCGAGAAATAATTACTGCCATTACTTTTATTTTTATTAGTATCATGACCATCATCAACATTCTTATCATCACCATCATCATCGTCGTCGTCATCATCATCATCAACATGAACATCATTACTTTGATTTCATCTGATTTATTATTTCTTACGCAGTGTTTGTCAACTTCTTGTAATCTTTTTGTAATCTCGGAATACGTTCACAAGGAGAAGACTAGTGCTTGTCTCTTCGCACGCTTTAAATTGCCACGAAAAAGGGTTGGACGCTGTATTAAGGACAACATATCAAGCTAATTGATTTGACTAAATACACTACTGCACTTAATGTTTCAATAGAGTAATTCAACGGATTGTTACTTGAAGGGTTTATATGTACGTGCTTAATTTATTTCTTAATCGAAATGAGAAAACATTAACAAAGCAAACAATGAATCCTTACATTTAATTGTACGTGATGTACTTTACTTAGTTGAAGCTCAGTCGACCCTAGCAACTAAAATCCCACCTGCAGGATATAAAGTAACTATTTCGAGATGTCAACAATTTTATTCTATTTTAGGAATCTTTGACTATTTCACATGTATTCAAGGAAGCTTTCAATGCATAATATTACAAAGGAAAAGAGCTTTGGAAACATTTGAAGACTCAATTCTCTAGTGCTTATTCGTTGAAAAGAATATATAAACGTGTAATACGATGAATAGTTTGCACTTTTTGTTTCCTGAGGCAGTTGCAGCAGGAATTAGAAAATAGTTCAAAATCATTCAGTGAAAATTTAGATAACAAATGTAACGAACATTCAGATATTTTTGAAAAAAATTATAGTATAACTTTTATTAAAGTTTAAAATATTTGTTGAAATAAACCAAATATGTTCACTTACAATCAGGGAGAAAAACATTTTAAACACTTGAGTGAATGTTATATATGGCAAACGAAAATAACTTCATAAAATATTTACGTCATAATATTTTGTATTTGTTAGCAGTTATTGTCATGCATTGCTAGAAGTAATCTTGTACATGATTGTTATCGCCATATTTACGCTTATGTCCCACAATGTAGTTATTACTGTGAACAAGCGTATGAAAATTGACGAGAAATATTCTGAATATAGAATATCAAAAAGGAAATATTTATACAATTTTAACATATATTTTCCTATATTTAAAGTAGTTCAATGAAGCACATTATTTGCTGCAATTTTACAGTAATCGAGTTCGGTAGCGAAAAATTCTCAAATTCAAATCCCGTCAACATTGATATTAAATTCGTTATTTGAGCCAAGTTCATACGACCAGAAATATTAACTCTGCTCTTTCTAACAAAAAGGTCAATATTTTCTAGAGCGAGTCATATTTTCCAGCAAGGGGTACAATTGAGATCATCAGCTAGTGACTGGCTTCAAAAGACACCTTTTACCTTGTGTTGCACTGTATGCACACAAACACTTTCGTTCTTATTTCCAGTCAATTCTTCGATATCTTCAGTCCACAAACATCTGTGATAATCTCTTGCTTTCTTCCACTGTAATCATCTTGCCAAGATGGCCTTAGACAATAATTAGTGGTGCATTTTGTGTCCTAAATATGAGAGCTTTTTTGCACCTGATTCTCGACAATGGATGTGTTTAGACTGTTTGTTTCTCTACAAAAAAGAAAATTCAATCAAAAAGTAGATACTATTAACATTTTCAGTCCGAATGAAAAGGATCATAAAGTCTGTCAAATTGAAATAAAACCAAAAAAAAACAAAAAAAAATAGAAATAGCTTTTGATGACTCTAAGCCAGCATTATTCAATTCAGTACGTTAATTAGTTAAAAAATGTATTTTTGACAAAAATATAGAGTGTATTCAAATTGAGTGGCATTATGCAATTTTGAAACAAATACACAACAGGTTATAGCATATAATCTTGAGTGTAAAGTATATTGCTGTATCTCGGCAGGGCTATTATTAATTAGGATGGGTACTGTTTCTATTTCACTTGTATATTTTATTCACCAATAGTTAGACATGCGACCAATGAACTAATTTATTGTGTGATAAGCGTTCGGTTATTCAGCCAATCAGATTTATCAGATTCCTTTCGTCGACATCGATGATCGATGACATGTCCTCTCTACTTCCGGTCTGCTTCTCGAGCAGTACATAGTATATGCTATTGATGGGATTCGCGAAAATGAGGAAAGGACTTTCAGAAACCTTACTGATTGAGCGAATAATTTACGAAATAATCGATTAGTCAATTGTTTTAATTTTTAACCAATTGGCAAATAGAAATGAGGAAGTGAAATAGAACCAATGCAACATTATTACTGGCCAAATGACCTCCCCGATAAACAGCTAAAAGCATGTTTCAATATAAGGGATCAAATCAAGAATTTTGTGAAGAAAATACAAAAACAAAATAATACCTTGGTTTTCGTAAGTAAACTCCTACCACTTCCAATGTTAATCATTGACTACACACGTGTAAACTACACTGTAATTTCGATATCGTTTTCTATTAATATCTTGCTATAATGGCTATGTTCCAACTGAAGGAGTTCTTTTCTCCAAAACGTACGGTATTTCTTAGTTACTGTATTCGTTTATGTTACATGGTTAGCATTTATATCTAATGTTGGTTTCGAGTTCTAATCTTCTATAGGCAACGTGGAAACCTATAAGTTAATGTCACATATTTACCTTGTACATGGCAGACTGGCTGACGGTTGAGACATGGCGTTCGTTGAGAGAATAGTATGAAGTGTAGCATATTGTGATGAAGTGCACAAGAGAGAGAGAGAGAGAGAGAGAGAGAGAGAGAGAGAGAATAGGAAACTTAAGGGAAAAAGAGA
>NC_068992.1:26120265-26120775 GCF_001194135.2 Octopus bimaculoides
GAGAATAGGAAACTTAAGGGAAAAAGAGAGGAAGTCATGGAGAAAAAGAAAGAGTGATGGAATTAAGGACAACTTTGCAATTGAATATGTTTGGACTTAAATCCATCTGCATAATTGTGCATTCGACGATATCGGCTTATCATTGAACAATGATATTATTACAGTAGTAGTCAAGAGGCGGAAAATTTACCATGTCAATTGACCTGCTAGCTTTATCTACGACATTCTCTTCAAACGAGCTTAATCTTCTTAACGAAGGGGATCAAGGATACGTAGACCTCGTTACTCAACAGATGAGATGGGCTAGAACTAATAATCAACAAAATTATACATATCATTGTTATCATCATCATGATCCCTGCTATGTAAGATAGTGATTAATGTGGTCTTGACCTCCGTAAAGGATTTTCAATGTCTGTTTGATGTCGCGATGCCCATCGTTTCTACACATACTACCAGGTCAGGAAAATCTAAGTAGTGATATATATATATATATCAGTGATATATATA
>NC_068992.1:26120891-26122353 GCF_001194135.2 Octopus bimaculoides
TATATATATATATATATATATATATATCAAAACGTTTTCAGCATGCAGTAAAAACAAGGGAGTGGATACATAAAATTACTAAATCCAAAAGACAAATCTTAGACCTATTATAGATGGCTCAGCTTACCTTACCCACACTCTAAGTAATTTTATTGAGATTGTTTTGAAACCACTATGTACCTCCATACCCAGTTTCATCCAGGATGACATCAACTTTCTGTCCTATCTTCCTAAAACAACTGAAACAGATTCAATTCTACTTCGTTCTGATGCGGTAAGCCTTTACGCCAATATTCCATATGATTTTGGAATAAAGGCGATTAAGTACTGGATAAGAAAACATAGAAAAGTGTTTCTTAACATATTCAATGTGCCGTTTATATTAGACACAGTCAGGCTTATTCTAGAAAGCAACATATTCTTCTTCAATGAATTACATCCAACTTAAAGGCACGACGATGGGAACGAGGTTTGTTCCTGTTTACGCGAACCCTGTAATGGGATATATAGAACAACTCTACCAAGAAGTAGAGGAAAACTATAGTACTGAATTCAGAAAGTATATTGAAAAAGAATGGAAGATATACCTTGACGATTGCTTCATAATCTAAACAGAAACTCTAAATATTCTGGAAGAGTTCAATATCCTCCTAAACAACCTACACCCATTTCTCCAATTTGCAAAGGAGATGAGCAGTTCCAAATTAACATTCCTAGGTACAATGGTAATTAAGAAGTACACGACCATTACCACAGATATATACTATAAACACACGTGCCATCGACCACGTACAAAACGCAAAATCGAATACTGCCTATCCAGAAGAATTTGTACCATTGTAGAAGATGCTAATATCAGGAACAAACACCTACCAGAACAAAGAGTTTTTTGCTTAAAAAAATATCCCTCTCTACTTACAGAAAATTGAATACAATGAGAATGCAGGACATAAACGAGGTTTTAGTAAAGGGGAAAAAATATTGTATTGTGTAGTAAACATGGATTCGACACCAAAGCTGTAGCTCCGAGTAGCAGAGACCATGGTAGCCGGGATATAGTCGGCATGGGAAAGTAAACATCCGCAGGCCAGATACTGGAGTGCATTTCTACTTACGTTCAGTGGCCTTTTCTTGGTTAAAGTAAGTCATTATTTTTATACATAGAAAGAGTACTATCAGATACATGGGAGTAGCATTTAATGCAGCATCCTCATTAAAATTTGCATCGGTTAGTATTATTTCGTTGGCACTCAGCTTTATTTTCAGTATTAGCGTCAATACATAAATAATTTTCACTATAGTATTTCGCTCTCACTCTCTCTCTCTCTCTCTGTCCGATTTACTCTCACCTTGCATATATATATGTATATATATATATATATATATATATATATATATGTGTGTATGTGTGTGTGTGTATGTATATGCATATATGTGCACATATATATGCATATATATATAT
>NC_068992.1:26122531-26123383 GCF_001194135.2 Octopus bimaculoides
GTATGTATTGATGTTCATGTATGAATATAGATTTTACGAGTTGTGTGTGTGTGTGTGTGTGTGTGTGTGTGTGTGTGTGTGTACTTTTTTTCATTTATTAATACCAGTAGGAGAGGGTGTGTACCGGATGTTTTATACTGAAGAAATAGCAAAACATGTTAAAAACAGCACTGCTTACTTTAACGTAATAATTTACGAAGGAATAGGAAATATAATGTAAATTTCTAAATTTCGATAGACTTGTATTGACAAATATGACTTGCATTAAAAAACATAAAAACGATTGAATTATTATAAACTGGTAAATATATAATACGATTCATATGTTTTATCCATCATTTGTGAACTACTGACTCAGTAACTTGTTTAATGGTGCATAACATCACAGCACAGCTTCTTCCAAATCCTTTATAATACATATTGTTTTCAATGAAGTATGCAAAATGCCAGTCGATATAATAAATATAATATGCAAAACACAGGCAAATATTAATACAGATTTCGAAGCGATAGTGGCAAAACATGATATAATTAATATTTTCCAGCTGAATTCGTATGGCCATATGAAAGCGTAGAGGTTCAATTGATTATCTTTATGAGAAAAAAAAAACCTTAATATTATCGTTTTATTCCATATTTGTTAAGTTGTTCGTTGTCAAAACATGAATGGCAGATCGGCAGTGATTGATATGCTAAGAGATTATTGAAACGTGTATATAACATAAAGAAGATTTTCAACGAAATTATTAAATGCATCTTAGACATAGTTGCTTATAGCAATGTGTGTATGTGTGGGTGTGTCTATACCAATATATATACACATAGACATACATATGTATGCACGTATATATA
>NC_068992.1:26123770-26130458 GCF_001194135.2 Octopus bimaculoides
TATATATTATCTGTATGTTGTCTCGCCAGTAGTATATTACTGGGTATAGCATAGACAAGTAGTCTGAACTTTATGAGAGATTACATGCCGTCCCTTGCGCTTGACAATAGTTGTCGCGAAACGTAGAAGCTCTACTACAAAGCTCCATGTATTACAGTCCTGGTAATGATACGACACGGAACAGAAACATGAGAAAAAGTAATGACGTTCCTGTGAAAGAAAGACCAGTACGTTCCTTTAGTCAATGTCAGCTGTAACCGAATGTGTAGAACTGTGCGTGTATACCTTCTATGTTTTCTTAACCGAAAACAAGGACGAATACTTTATCGAAACAAATTTCTTATCACAATGGCAACAACTGAATACCTTGACACTATGAATTTTAAGAATAATTCTCTTCTTGAGCAAACAAGGTATCCAGTGATAGTTTCCTCTTGATACACATCGAAAGCATACAGTATAATTTTTGAAGTCGTCAGGTTTGTAAATTAATGTGTGGTCTGTACTTTTGTATAAGCAGGTTTTCCTTGTTTAGGCGTTCTTGTAAGAAGATTAAATCTTTGCGTTGCTATGAGGGAAAGATATGGAAATTCGGCGTTTTATTTCTTGCGCATCTGTCGATATGTTCGCTCAGGGTTATCTGCCTGCATTCAGGAACACGAAAATGTTGTTTATGCAGCTTGACTCTGCGTTTCAAAGTTAGTTCGTTTGGACCACATAATTGTGGCCACAACCTGAGCAGGTTAAGACATAGATTAGGTTCTGGGAAGCACATGTGAAGTAGGTCTTACTTGAGAATGTTTCCTCTTGCTAGCATGTGAATTCCGATCCTTAAGTAAGTATGGGCATGTACCACAATTAGGTCGTCAGCATTTTTTAACTGTTGGTATAGTATGTATTGAGTATAGTTTAGCATTTGCTAAGAGTCTCTTGAGTTATGTGTTATCTTTTGCATTTGAGGAGTTTATGTGTATTTAGGGTATTGCTTATATATATATTTAAATGTATGTGTGTATGCATATGTATTACAATAGATAGACAGACAGACAGACAGATGCATGCATGCTTACATAAACACACATACAAACACACACACACATAAATACATACATACATACATACGTAGGTACGTACGTACACACATACATACATATACTTACTTGCTTACATACATACTTGAATACATAGACAATGAGATAGATAGATAGATAGATAGATAGATAGATAGATAGATAGATAGATAGATAGATAGATAGTATATATGGGAGAATGTACGAAAAAAAACAACAACAGACGAGGACAGGTGATGTAAACAACAAAAGGATGTATTAGTATGACGCTCGGGAATACGTAGAAATGATACAGAAAATTGAAGTGAGAGAGCACTTAATAGTGCCCTTTTGGCCACTACTATACGGAGAATATTTGAGTCTCATCGATGAACTCTGTGTGTGTATGTGTGTGTGTGTGTGTGTGTGTATTTACATGCATGTGTGTGTGCTTGCGCACGTGTGTCATGTAGAGATACACACGCGTACGCTCCTGATTTTAAATTCATACACATATAAAATGCACTACAAAATGTGAATAGTAATAAATTTAAACTTTCACTACTAAGGTAACAATTCCGGACACGTTTCAGTACTCTTGTAGTATATCAACCCTTTTAACAACTGGTTTTCTGTTTTTATTTTAAAGTATATGAGCGTAATTTGTTTCCCTTGACCTTATGAGCAGTATCATCGCTTCACTGTGGTTGATTTTTTAATTAAATAACATTAATTGCATAAACGCATTATGTATTTTCACATATACTTTACTACGTTTTTTATGCATAAATCTCCCTAAGTACTATTTTTCCATATTTATTGTTTCCGAGTGTGTCAAATGACTGTTTTCTAAATTATTTT
The DNA here is from genome assembly GCF_001194135.2 of Octopus bimaculoides. NCBI lineage: Eukaryota > Metazoa > Mollusca > Cephalopoda > Octopoda > Octopodidae > Octopus > Octopus bimaculoides. The sequence continues at coordinate 26,125,681 of NC_068992.1, forward strand.
CCTAGCTATTTCCATTATGCGATACATAACATATATTTTTCAACCACTTAAATATATTCTAAATCACCAATACAAAAATATTTGTCTTCACCACGACGGCTATGAATTACGAGGGAGGTCCGCGTAGATATGAATCAAATTTGCTTAATGGACACGAACAGGTGGAGGGTAAAATACTTTTCTCATTCCGAACGCTAATCGCAAAAGCCGATTTTTGTTAAACAGTTCTTTGTAAGAAATATGCACTTTGAAAAATACCGAAAGCTGATTTCTAAATAATGCTCTCCACATACCAAAGCTAGAAACACGGTAACTTTTAGAATGATCGTATTTGATGGTAAGGACCTGACAGTGTTCGGGGCAGGGTGCATAGTCATTTATTTTAATTGTGTCAGCTGACCGATTTTCGTTTCATTTATTGTGGGTTGACCTAAATTTTCATATTCCCTTCTCAGTGGTCGGTGTGGTTGCCATCCGAGCGATGCATATTACACCCTGCTGAGAGCTGTGATAGAACATCACGTGAGCAAGTATAGGTTATAGTGTTTGGATATATTTACACAATTAATAGAGATGTAAGAATATTTTTGTTTGGTTATGGTAAGTATAAACATGAATGCGGTAGGGGGAAGCGTGGAAAAGGAAGATGATAGCGATGGTGATTACGATGGTGATGGTGATGATGATGATGATGATGATGAGAAAGATGATGACGGTTATGAAAATCATGACGACTGAGATGATGATGATGCTGATGGTGGTGATAACGCCAATGACAATGACGATGATGACGACAACGAAGACGAGGATGGTGACGAAGATGGTGATAATGATGATGATGGCAATCTCGACGACGACAACGATGAGGATGACGAACAAGGCGACGAAGTCGACGATTACGACGACGACGACGACGACGATGGCGGCGGCGGCGGTGATGATGATGATGATGATGATGACGACGACAACGACGACGACGAAGATGAGGAGAATGGGGAAGATGACGATGATGATCGGGATGAAGTTGACGACTAGGACGATGACGACGGCCATGATGATGAAGATGATGATGGTGATGATGATCATCATGTTTAGGATTATGATTAAAAGGTGCATGTTGCCTTGAACAACTCACGGGGGAATTTGATCTCCCAAATCGATACCACATGGCTCAGAATGCAATATTATACAGAAGATATTAAAACGCTTTACATTATTTTGTTTCTTCATTGTGCATAAGTGTAAAATCCTACGTCTGCCCTAGCCATCTGAAGGGTTCAGTTTTAAAACAGCCATACGACAAACTGCTTAATGTCTATACTTGCATTTCTATCGAATGTCCAGGTTCAGCGCTGTTTATGTACAATGCAAGAGATGCAATAATAGAAATGTTATGGCTTGCTGTAAATATATATATACTTCTAGCCGCCGGTCAGATTTACATCAGTCTGAATATGGTGAGCGCATGTGATGGAGTTGAAACCTAGAATACATGCAGATGAAATACTCAATTCTATCTTTACAATCCAAGGCATTATTCAAATTACCATTAAAGAAATTCTAGTTTACGTCGGCAGGAATTTAATTCATAGACAGATGTTTATGAATACATGTCATTGAATAAATTATCCGTGTTTTCTACGTTTTTCTATCTATAACCTACATTAGCATTCGTTCAGAGCGTAAGACAGCAAGCTGGTAGAATCATTAGCACGCTGGACAAAATGCTTAGCGTTTTTTTTTTCTTTCTTTTTTGTCTTCCTTTACGATCTAAGTTCAATCCCTGCCGCGGCTGACTTTAACTTTTATTCTTTCGGCATCGACAAAATAAGTAGCAGTTGAGCATTAGCATCGATATAATCGTGTAATTCCAATACCTAAAAATTTAAGGCTTTGTGTCTATAGCAGAAAATGTTACTATTCATTGAGAACACTTTATAAAGAATTGTGGTCATACTGGAGCACAAGCTTGAAGTGTATTTAACGGTCTTTTGTAGGGCCCTGTACTAATTCCAGCCTGGTATTCATTCTATCGATAACTTACTATCACTGACCTAAGTTTCTATTTAATTGGATACAATTCGGCATTATTCTTGCAACAGCATATAACAAAAGGGCGAAAGAGACATACCCACATTCAATTATACATACCCACACACTCATTCACATGTATACATGTATGTATATGTAACTCTATGTGTATGGATAAATATGAGCGTTTGTCTGTAAATGTGTACAGGCTTTTCTCTAACGAGGTCCCCTCGCAAAGTCTTGTGTATACTAAGAACCAAATGCACCAGCAGAGGTTGCGTTGCCGGTACAATCGGAGCAAAACCTTCTGGGTTCCATATCAAACTTTCTAACTATACATCTATGTCCTTGCCTATATTTAACACAAGTAAACTCATAACAGACGTGGTGAATGGTATCCTCTGTAATTATCTTTCACCATCACAACCGCTGATTATCGCTCATACCAATTTTCTCTCACATCTATTCAACAAATTTTACAACACCTTCCAATTCGCTGTGTTACTGACACGTGCTTATGCTTTATATGCATTTTGCGCTAGTTTACTGCATTCATTCATGAATCGATCCACAGTTTCCTTTCTTTTTCCCAGATGCTGCGAATGTTCACTAACTAAGATTTATCTACCTTTGTCCCTATCAAGTTCGTTCTAATTAAGGGCTTATACATGAGCGCATCTATGGAAGATCCAATTTATTCTTCGCATATTTCAATCTTTTCACTACAACTAACGCTTGTTGATCAAATCAGAAATGCTACGAACTCGATCTCAGAAGAAAGGACATTACGAAGTTAATTTGATTTCCTCCAAAAATATTGCCATAAAAACTAATTCCTAAAGTTTGAGATTTTCCTTCCTCAAAGCATTAATAATTTCTAAGGGGAAAAAAACGTTATATATTAACACCCAATTTGTTTATCATGAGAGGAAATATCAACAAAATAATTAAAAAAAACCCTCAGAGTGACGTACACAAGCATTTTTTCAAGTGAAAACAGATCCGTCTTATGGCATTACAGCAGCAATTTCACTAGTATTTGATATAATACAGAATGTTTATGTATAACATGCCTATGAGTGTGTTATTGTGAGAGTGCTTATGTATATGTGTGTTTGTGTATGTTTATATTATAGCATATTCCACTACATTGTGTATTTATAATCTAAACGAAAACATCGTATATAACAAACTGATGTAAACGCATAAACGTAAGGACAGACTGCATTCCCTTCAAATCATGCGGCGTTAATATCGTACTCTCTGTAAAAGTGCACCGATACTAAAACCGTTACCGAATTACGTCAAATTCATAGCAAATAATTGCGTATTATAGCAGAGTTTATTGGAGACATTCAATGTGAAAATAATGCTTTACACGAGGTAATTATACGGAATGATATACTAATATATATAGACATATTGTGTAGCACAATATAGCAACATTCAAACTCTATTTAGTGTGTCTATCATGACTGTTTTAAACTAACACAGATATAGATATACACACATGTTTATATATGAGTGGCCGTGTGTGTGTGTGTGTGTGAGTGTGCGCGCGCGCGTGCATAGTCTGTATTCAATGGCACACTCGCAAGTTAAACAGTTCTCAGTTCTCTCTAGGTTACTTATCTTTTTTCTGTCTTTGTTCCAATAATTTGATAAAGGTTTTACCTGACAGGTTAGCATCCTCCACTGCTTCCTTAAAATTTATGTCAATTTTTGAGGGAGTGACACATTATATCCACCGCAATCTCAAGTTTTATCTACCCTTTGTACACTCTGAAGTGTATCCGAACAGAAATATATACGTATACAGGTATGTATATATATATATATATATATATATATATAGTTTTAGGGAAAATAACCAATTTTCAAGAACTCATCTATAAGGCTTAATTTAATATTAATTTTTTATAAATTGATTTTAATTCAGTTTTTTACCTGTAATTTTGGATATATATATATGTATATATATATTCTATTCTATTATTCTCTTACTATTTCGTTTTCTCTCTTCTATTACTCTATTATTATATCACTATTTCGGTCTTTCTCGTTCACTGTAATTCTTTTTATCTCCCCTTCTCCCCACTCTCGTCTTTCTCTCTTATACTTTCTCTATTTTTTTCTCTCTCTTTCACCGTTCTCCGTCTGTCTTCCCCCTTTGTCCCTCACTCTTCCTCCTTTGCTCTCTCTCGTGGCTCACACGTGAACATCGGCCATCTTTCTTTCTTTTCCTAACTTATGTTTCTTCTTTCCTCCTGATACATGTTAACGAATCCGGCATATTATTGTCTCTCTCCTGTCCAAGCTTCTTTCTTCGCGTTCGCTATCTAACTTCCTTTAGGCTTAGCAACCATTTCTGATTGTTTTCACTATATGCTTTTGTTACCAATTTTGACACTCGGCTTAATCCCAAATTTTATTTAATTTGCTTTGCGGAAGCAACCGTTTTATCGAAGGCGTATCTTGTTGTGAAATGCTCGAAATGGCGATGATAAAAACAACCGACAACTGATCAAGAGTTGTTCTTTGCGTCTTGTTTTCCATTTGGGTCCATATTTTCGTATGTTTTATTGGTTACATTATGTGCCCACATATGCATATGCATATACGTATATATGTAAGTATGTATATATATACGTATGTATATATGCATATATATATAATGTTATTTATATTTCATATACACACACACACACACACACACACACACACACACACACACATATATATATATA
>NC_068992.1:26131233-26135799 GCF_001194135.2 Octopus bimaculoides
ACATACATACATACATACATACATACATGCGTTTGCATACACCCATACATGCACACACGCCCATATCATATTAGTTATTCTATTCTGACAGTTATGACCTATATCTCTATCTATGTATCTATATATCTATCTGTCTATCTATCTATCAGTTATCTATCGTTCTATCTATCTTAGGAATATACATGCACATATATATATATATATATATATATATACGTGGCTGTGTGGTACGAAGCTTGCTTCACAACCAAATGTTTTCGGGTGCAGTCCCACAGCGTAGCAACTTGGGTGTCTTATGCTATAGCCCCTGGCCGTCCAAAGCATTATGAGTGGATATGGAAGACGGAAACGGAAGTCCGTCGTATATATATACGTATATGTCTGTGTGTATATGCTTGTTCCCCCACAATCGCTTGACAACTGATGTTGGTGCGTTTACGTCACCGTAAAGCAGCGGTTCGGTAAGAAGACCTCGATCGAATAAGTAGTAGGCTTACAAAAAATACGTTCTGGGTTCAACTAAAGGTAGTGCTCTAGCACGGCCACAGTCAAATGACTGAAACATGTAAAAGAATAAGGAATAAAAGAATATATATACATATTTACATACATGCATATATATATATATATAAATACACACGCACATACCTATACACACACTCAAACATTCACACACATATGTGTGTGTACATATGTATATACAGATACACACGTATACATATACATTTATATATACTTATATATTTATATTCTTATTGCTAAATACAATCTGTTTAGACTCCTGCGAATATCAGTCTGTCTATATTACAAGTTCGCCCACCATATCATTCTTACCTATAACATATAAGCCATTTATATATTTACATGTTCAATTGCATAAGTTATCAAAATTGTTCTATGCATTGGTAAACTGCTATAATATAGTTGATTGACCTGAGACTTTGTTTCGTTGGTTTACCGTCTCACACTTATATTAAAAATATTCAAATTATCTTTTTAGATGCTGAGTTTTTCAATAAATAATGTATTTCAATACATGTAACGTTCATTGACCTGAGTTTATCACAAATGCAATCTAAAATGAAAACTGAGATTTCTTTTTTTAAAATTATACAATCATTTTGACGAACATCATAATCACTTCATCCATGATATTACCTTTCTTTCAGTATGTTTATCACCTTTGTGGAGGCGCAATGGCCTGGTGGTTAGGGCAGCGGACTCGTAGTCGTAGGATCACGGTTTCGATTCCCAGAGCGAGCGTTATGAGTGGTTATTAAGCGAAAACACCCGAAGCTCTACAAGGCTCTGGCAAGGGGTGGTAGTGAACCTTGCTGTACTCTTTCACCACAAACTTTTCTTATTCTTTCTTCCTGTTTCTGTTGTACCTGTATATTAAAGATCCAGACTTGTCACACTCTGTGTCACGCTGGATCTAACTGAGAACTGCCTTAAGTGTACACGTGTCTATGGAGTGCTCAGCCATTTGCTCGTTAACTTCACGAGCAGGCCGTTCTGTTGATCGCATCAACTGGAACCCTCGACGTCGTAACCGATGGAGTGCCACGAGTTATTACCCCCAAATTAAATTCTGCAATATTGACATGTACGCGTATATTCTCTCACATGCAGCAACGTATACGTGGTGATGAGGTGTGGAATTTTGTTTGTCAAAGGGTGAAGAAACCCTTCAGTCATGAATGGCCAAGGGATTGCACTTGATAAATTCTACCCCTAAGCACAAGTGCGGTCATGGTTGTTTCTTCTTTTTTTTTACTGCCCACAGAGGGGACAAACAAGGACAGACAAACGGATAAAGTCGATTAGATCGATCCCAGTGCTGGTACTTATTTAATCGACCCCGAAAGGATGAAAGGCAAAGTCGACCTCGGCGGAATTTGAACTCAGAACGTAGCAGCAGACGAAATACCACTAAGCATTTCGCCCGGCGTGCTAACGTTTCTGGCAGCTCGCGGTTTCTAGAGGACCAACAGTCACCCTTGCATACCAACCTCCCCTCATCACGCCACCGATGTTGGCACCAGTGGCGTCGCAGGTCATTTCTACAGCTCGGTGAACATGAAATGGTGTCTTGCTAAAGAACGTATATCCCGGTCCAGGTATCGAACTCACTACCACATTATTGTGAGTTCAACACTCCAGCCACTGAGTCATGCGCCTTCACAAGTTATGGATATGATCCAGACTGAGAACATTTGCATGAAATGTTTTATCGAAAATGCTAGGTGTTGCCGAGATTATATGTAAACGATTGACTATCAAGATGATATTAAACGGTAAAATTCGAGGATCTTTTTGAATAATGGGAATCACGGAAAATATTTCTCAGCATTCCGATTTACATGAGGAATTATAAGTTTCATCACCAGGTATGAGAAAGAAATGGTCGATTGTGGAATGAGGTGAATAGCTTCATCTGAGTATTGGTGCGTACGCCTTGTTTCAGTTGTACAATGGGAAAGAAACTAGAATGCGAGAAATTGGCGTATTTTAACAAAAACGAGTTCAAGCAAAATAGGAAAATGATGGTGAGAAACAGGTCACATGATGTTAGTGATAGTTGAAAAAGCATGGCAGGGACTCAATAAAGACAATATCCATTAACTTCATGTTTCCTGACGGGAAACGAAACTAAACTATTGAGTTAAAAGCAATGGAATTTGTATAATAGTTTTACTACTATCCACGTAACGACCAGAAGAATTAACTCAAAACAAAGATGTTTCTCTCAAAAGGAAGACAAGATTCGAAATACTTTAACTTAGACCATAAATATATAAATACATTTGGAAATCACTATTTTTTAATCTCAGAACGCGAGATATTCAGCAACAGTATTTTGTAGTCTCCTGGGGCTAAATTACAGCAACATTCGTCCTAAACCAGGACTGCCATGTTATGTTGGCAAAAAATCTTTACTCCATAAATACACTTATTTTGATTTATTCCGCTATGTTCTACACTTAAACTATTATGGTATCGATTTTAGTCTCCATCTATCCTACATTCAGTCATTAACACCTAGCAATATATCTGTATGTGTGGATGTGTTTGTGTGTGTGTGTATGTGTGTGTGTGTGTGTGTGTGCATGTGTATGTGTGTGTGTGTATACATATATAAATGTATATTCATTTGATATATACATTCATATATATGTATACAGATACATATATATGAAAATTCCAGGCCCTACGCTACCAGCACACGAAGCTAAACGACATGCACACAGGATACACTGACCCAGGAGGAATTGAAATCCCTGAATCAAAATCAGTGTTTGACCTGGTCATTGACATGAGCAATGAGACATCTTTCCAAGTGTATATTACCAATTTGGTAATGAAATGCAGACGGCTCGCTGGATGGATCCTCCGAACTTTCAAAACAAGAAAAAAGGAGGCATTGATGATCCTTTGGAGGACATACGTTCTCAGCCGCTTAAACTACTGCTCCCAACTATGGTCACCACACAATGTAAAATCAACGGTGGAACTTGATGCAATCCAACGAAGCTACACTAAGTAAATCGTCTCGATGCAACGTATCAGCTATAGGGAAAGACTGAAGGAGTTAAAACCTTTCCCTTTTCATCGAAGACGGGAAAGATATGGAGTGATATACATCTGGAAAATCCTAGAAGGTCTTGTAGCAAACTCTGGCACTGAAAGTTACTCAAACTGCAGGACGGGGCGCCATTGCATAGTGCCAAAGATCCCAGAATCAGCAGCAAAATATAGGACCATATACTGCAACAGCCTGCGGTTCAAGGGCCCACAGCTCTTCAATATGCTTCCAAAATGCCTGAGGGACCTGCATAGCATGGATGTAAGTGTGTTTAAAACAAAATTGGATCTGTTACTATGAATGGTTCCAAACGAACTTACCTCACGGTAGGAAACACAGATGAGGGCAGTGGCATAAAAACTCCGTCATTGACCAAATGCTACATATCAGAGAAGGTTTCAAATAATGGTGTAGCTCAACAACGGTGTGCCCCAGAATAACCGCACCTTTGAAGCTAAACATTTTAAAGAGTAAATATTAAAGATTATATATATACATGGTTCTGGGTTCAGTCCCACTGCATCGTACCTTAGGCAAGTTTCTCCTGCTATACCGTCGGTCCGATCAAAGCCTTGTGAGTGAATTTGGTAGACGGATACCGAAAGAAGCCCGTCGTATATATATATATGTGTGTGTGTGCGTGTGTGTGTTCGTATTTTTGGGACTGTACCCACAACGTTGCTTGACAACCGATGTTCGTGTGTTTACGTCCCCGTTACTTAGCGGTTCAGCAAAAAGTCGGAGAGAATAAGGACTAGACTTACAAAGAATAAGTCCTGGGGTCGATTTGCTAGTTTAAAAGCGGTGCTCCAGCATGGCCGCAGTCAAATGACAAATAAATAAAAGTATAAAAGAATATATATGTGTGTATACATATGTTTATATATGCATATATACAAACATATATATTCATTTCAAACAAATATACGTATATATATGTACACACATGCGTATATATATATATATATATATATATATAT
>NC_068992.1:26136359-26138040 GCF_001194135.2 Octopus bimaculoides
ATATATATATATATATATATGCATCAAATGACGGTTGTATGAATCAATGTTAAATTATACTTTTTATGTATAGTCTTAGTTGTTTACAAATAATATGAAGTGACTGGCTATTTTGGGGCGAATATCTTACTTACAGTTTCATATTCTGCTTTAGAAAATGTGTATGACAAAATGGTTTAAATAATCTAGAATGGTATTACTCTCCAAATCAATGTAAACGTTTCTAGACGAGGTTATGTATTCTTTATTGCTCCCGTATATAAATACAGATCGATTGACATATATCTGCCGTCTATCTATTAATGTACATGTAGATGTGCCTCAAATTAAAAGGCAAAAAATCTGAATAACTGATCAATGAACCAATTACACATTGTTTATTATCTTCATATCAAGTTTCCGTACATAAGTGATTGTAACTTTTTATCAACACTCAACTGGTATTCAATTACACTGAGATATGCTATTTATATCATGGTAACATAATAATAGTCGCAAGAATCAATATGTCGTAATTGATTTCACTTATAGAGTTAAGCTATGTAAACTGCTTTCCTGCGAGATTAGGGAGAGACAGAAGATAAACAGCTTAAAATCTCATCATCTAGACAGAGTAATAAATTGGAAGTTGATGCAGCTTTCACTTAGACAATATTAAATATATGTGAGCGTGTGTGTATGCGTGTATGTATGCACACACATATAGATACACACACACACACATACACACACACACACACATATATATATATATATATATATATATATATATATATATATATTCGTTTTGCAAGATTCTTGATATGAATTCGTGTGCTGAAACAGATATTGCTGTATTTGAGGATGGTCATGTTGCTAGTACAGCCAATGAAAACTCACGTACTATATAGTTGGTGTTCATTTGCTTCAGCTTTCTTTCCTATTAATTGTATTTCGGCCAGAAAGAAGTGTGGCCGAAATACAATTAACAGGAAAGAAAGATGAAGCAAGTCAACACCGAATCTATAGTGCGTTTGTTTTGTCAATATGACTATCTCTAAAAACAAGAATATACATATATGTATATATGTATGTAGGTAGGTAGGTAGGTAGGTAGGTAAACTGATATTCCGACAACTCATTTCTGAATACGTATCAGACAACAGATACCAAATGATATCTAGATACCAAATGATACCAAGTATAATGTAATAAAGATGTAATTTTGAAAGTCTTTCAAAAGAGGAAAATAACCGCGCACACACACCACATACAAGCCCCAACACACATAAACATACACACACGCACACATATGCACTCACATTCACACACTACACACGCACGACACACACAGACATGCACACACGCTCAAATACACAACCCTCACACCTCACTCACGCACACGCCACACGAACCACATAAACGTAAAAATTCTTTCGAAATTAAATCTTTATCACATTATAGCTCTTACGAGTTGGTCTATGTGAGTTTCCCTAGAACCGGTATGTATGTACGTGTGCATGAATGTATAGCGGGCTGGTTACAGTTTCCGTCTACCACATCCAGTCACACAGCTTTGGCCAGCCCAAGATTATGGATATATATTTATACATACACACACGCACACACAAACATACATATATCTATCTATCTATCTATCTATCTATCTATCTATCTCTCTCTCTCTCTCTCTCTCTCTATA
>NC_068992.1:26138701-26140611 GCF_001194135.2 Octopus bimaculoides
TTGTAATGTTTTTGCAGCATTTGCAACCGTTTTCCCGGTTTCCATGGCGTATACATACATATAAATATATATATATATATATATATATATGTACACGAAGTCTTCCATATAGTTTCTGTTAGAAGTTACGAAGTGTGTAAGATGTAATCAATGCATCTAGCAGAATTTTTTTTTATTTTTAACTTAATCCATGTAATATGAACAACTATGCTCTCGTAAACTCAACAATGTATGATCACGCTTGTAAGGATGCCATGTGCCTCTAGGATCTATCTTTATCCTCAAAGTAACCAGCTGACTTGCCTGGAATAGCGCGTAGTAAACGTGTAGTAACTGAGGATGAAAACCAATTCAGAAGAATCTTAACTTGAATATGAAGTGTTTGAAGTGTCGACGCCTCCTTAGAATGATGTGATCAAACAGCTCTGCCATTCTACCTGTCAACTATTATGTACAAAACGCCAGTCCTTCATCTCGATTATCTACAGCAGGCATTCTGCCTTAGAACAAGAAAATTACATTGGTTAAACAACCTATTTGCCTTCCTCTAGTTACGTCAATGCACATATATGTCTATTTGTCCGTTCAAAGAAACATCACCACGGACATGTTGCATCTATAAAGGCTAACATATAATACAGACCAGTATACTTCCTTTCACGAACCGCGTATTCTATTCATTTCCCTACAGAGTAACACACATCAAACACGTATCTATATGTACATACACGAACTGAATATAAAAACACGTGCCAAGATGTTCCCTTTGCAGCTGGAATAGAGATTTGCAATACTAAATGTTTCTGTTTACTTTCATATACCCGACATTAATTATTCATCAGTGAAAGTAAAACAACACACTGTCCAAACACGTATACACGCATTGATGCGCATACAACATGCAAACACACAGCACAAAAACACACCGCTTGCACATGCAAGTACCCGTGGAAACTATACACCCTATTTAGCGGCGCACAAACGCACACACATGTGCATACATACACACATTCACACTCTACGCATATACAAACACAAGCATACAAATGCGTATGCAGATACATATGCACGCGCTACAGACGCACCGATGCGATTTTCAACATACGTATAAAATCTTCTCACATATTGCATTATATAAATATGCACGCCACACCACATATGTATGCAAATATTCTCTTCAACACTTTGACATATTATGCAGGTATTCACACACACACACACACACACACACACACACACACACACACACATATACACACACACACACACAGAGACAGACAGGCACACACGTACACACATATACATCGATATACTCAAACGATGAACACCTTAATATCAGGTGTACATATTGTTATAAACAGCTCGTTCATAGCTTTCCTTGAAAATTCTCAACATTGCCATATCCAATTCCTACGCAGACACTCGAGTCTCAATTACCCATTGCTCGAGAAGCCGTATTAAATTAATCATTTATACACTTACAAACAATTCTTTCCTCTTTCTCCTCTACATTTCATTCAAGAAGTACCACTATTCTAAGCAAGTCTTATTCCTCTTTTTCTTTTGCAGGTTAGACAGCGATTCTGAGGCTTTAGAGTTACGACTTTTTTTTATTTTTGGCTGCGGAGATTTTTTCCCCTCTATTTTCTGTCTCTCATTTGTTTCTTATAGTTTCACTGAACCTTACACATACAACATCTAACAGAGTCGTGTGTTTAATGCATCGAAGTATATAATTGCAAGCGAATATATTTGTATATTTGAAAAATGATTAACTTCACTGGTAGTTCTAATTAGTTTCATTTACTGTTTTTCAATTTATATATATTTACACATATATATGTATGCATATGTAAGTATGCATAGTTAATATAAACATGTATATATACACACACACACAAATATATATA
>NC_068992.1:26141850-26144064 GCF_001194135.2 Octopus bimaculoides
ATATACCGGAGTAAGCACATGAAATGTGCAACAAGGTGGAAAAAAAGAGTACTCAAATACCAGAGGTAAAGTAATATGCTTTATTTAAAGGCAGCAAAAAATAACAAAAGACTGTTACTCTGAGTTTCACGTTCCCGTTCATCGGACAGTTTTGTTAGAAATGGAGAAGGAATAACAATGCAATCGAAAGTAATATAACATTTAAAACACATGGATTCGTTTGATTGGTCGTTTCAAATAATGGTCATGCATTGGTCGTTTCAAATAACGGTCATGGATGCGTAATGCACAGACCAAATAAATTTAATATAGATTCATCCTATTTAAAAAAATATATCGAAGAAAACCTTAAATAGAAAAATGGGCTCAAAATACATATTGTAAATAATTAATTATATTCGAATTAACGCATTAAAATGAAATCAATAAAATAAAATAAAGTATACGCTGCATTCAAAATAAAATAAAATAAAGTTACAATAGCATATACGTATACAAGGCTATACACAACATATATCTATATCTATATATATACATATACATCGAAATACACAGATGCATACGCACAGACAATCTACGTATATAGTCATATATTTGCAAGGCACAGATATATACATAAATACAAATTTACACACATCTACACACACACGCATTTAAGTTTGCGCGTGAAAAAAACCTATGCGCTGGTAACGAATATTGTATCTTAAGCTATGGAGTGGAGGAGTAAAGAATAATATATCTATAATAACGTTAATAGTATAGGGAAGGGGTGGCGGGTGAGTGTGGTTGTCATAAGGAAGGAAAGGAAGAAAGAAAGAAAGTAAAGAAAGAAAGAAAGAGAAAAAAGAAAGAAAGATAGCAAAGGAAGAAAAGAGAGAAAGGCTGGGAATAGGAAGGAAGAAGTAGAGAGAGAAAATGAGCAAGAACATATGTATATAGTAAACCTGCATAAAATTTAGATTGCGTATATATGTGTATACAAAAATGTCTATAGCATCACGTATATAGATACATATGTTGATATGTACGCAAATACTTACGATCGTAACCTTATACATGCGTATGTACATATTCATGTGTGAGTGTGAACCTAATCGCACATACGCATATATAATAATATATAGACGCCTGTATGTATAAATAAATATAAGCATATACTCTTACCCATGTATACACAAAAAAACGTACACGCACGAAATTCTAACTGCATATGCACAAGTGCAAACCCAGGTCCTATATGTAAGCGCAAGCACACGCATATGAATACGCACTATACAGACATCTACATAAAAAAAACTATTAGATCTCAGTGTATATATGCAGCCAACTTCTTAAGAAACCGCTGGGTGTATAAAACTTAAAACCAGGCGAAAAAACATGCATAAAAGAATACTAAGTGTTTTTAAAAAAATAAATAGATTAGAATGAAGTAAAAAGTAAAAACAAGGGAGAAGAAAAAAAAACTATGTATATAACAGACAAAGGTTTTCTTAAAATGACGTAGGGGTCTATACAAAATTCTTACAACGCTAAATAAATCATTTATAATTCGGTACCAATCCAATAGTCAGATTGCACAATGGTTACAAGGAGTCAAACATTATCAAATAATTATACTACCCATAAGGAATATTATATGCAGACATTTTAAATTTGGACGCATGCCTACATGTATTTAAAAGTTCGCGTCTTTGGTTAAGCGCCTTCTTATCCTGGAATAAGATATTCATTTTTTCCAATAAACAAAGATCACATTTCAATGGTCTTTTATGGGCACCGTGTCTGTAAGGCGATACTTTGCCTAAAATCCTCCATGTCACGTTGAAAGGCTGGGCTTCATTTTCCTTTAAATGCCAGACGTATTTTGCCAGGCTCGTCTTTGTCCTATTTTCAGGGTACCTAAAAGAATTTTTATGCGAATACAGTCTGGTTTTGAAAGAATTTTCTGTAGCCCCTGTATAAGTTCTATAATCCTGCGAGCCTTTTATCTGGACTTTGGCCCTATATACGATGCCCTTTTCTAGACATCTCCCTTCCAACGGACAGGAGGTTGGGTCTTTGAAATTACAGCTCTTTGTAAGCGGGTCGGCATTGTTGTTTTGGCAATTATGTTATTATGCTGGCTGATTAAAGAGGCGAAGTTTTTGCAGCAAGAATAGCTAATCTTAAGCGTTCTTCTATTAAATATTCTGTAAAACTTATGATCAGGTTGAA
>NC_068992.1:26144074-26147358 GCF_001194135.2 Octopus bimaculoides
TAATCTTAAGCGTTCTTCTATTAAATATTCTGTAAAACTTATGATCAGGTTGAAAGTGCTTAGTGACCAATTTTAAGAATTCTTTACCTATATTCGTTCTTTCAATATATATGTGTGTGTGTGTGTGTGTGTGTGCGTCTGTGTGTGTGTGTGTGTGTGTGCATGTGTGTGTATGTGTGTATGTGTGTGTGTGTGTGTGTGTGCGTGTGCGCGCCTGTATATGGCTACATACTGTGTAACATTAGCTGAGAATGATTCCTAGAGATGTATTCACACATAACACATAATAACGATTTCTACTTCATGACAAAGATTGTTTGAAATTAGCAATTGTAGATATACACAATCAAACATTTATCCTTCTTTTATTTTACTTTCCTTTATTTTTCTCTATTCCCATCGCTTTTGATATCATATCTTAAATTGTAATTAATTTACTTTCATTGATTTATTGATTCCACTTTTCTATTTTTTCCTATCATTTCCTTTGAGCTGTGTATACTCTCCATACACAAGATAAATACTTGATAATCATCGTGTACCAATATTTCTTGAACTAAAATAGTTACTAGGCGCCAAATAAATTAAGAAGCACATACTTTAGCCACATTCAGCAGTTCAGTTCAGTTACTATTCACGTTGGAGCACCATTCACGTCTGGCAAAGCGTTGCTGCTAACGTGACGCATTCTAATCTACATCCAAAAAGACATTCTTGGATTCGTTCACCACTCACTCGCTTACATGGTTTTATACGGTTTACTTTTTAACTTATATTCGTTTCAGTAGAAGGTAAAAGGCACCGCCTTGAATAATGTTAGCGGAAAGAATCGACCCTAGTATTTATTATATTTCAAGCCTAGTACTTAATTTATCGGTCTCTTTTGCCGAACCGCAAGTGGTGTTTGGAAACAAACTACTATGTTTCATCTTCCCTATCTATTTGTTTCTGTCAGGGTTTTGTCGAGAAATTCGAGCCGAGTAATATTTTCCTAAAGCCTGTTAGCTATTCTATTGATCATTTGTCGATCCTTTAATTCACAACACCGGTTGTCAAGCTATGGTAATGAAACACACACATACACGCCCGCACTCACACACTCACACACACAGATATATAACTGCGACGTGCTTCCACAGTTTTTTACGATACCAAATTCATTTACAAATATCATTGGCAAGCCTATTCATGTGCCGCGCAGCGAGACAGAAGCGGTAAGTCAGTGGCTGCAAAGTTAGCTTCATAATAACACAGCATACAAGCTTTTGCTTTTTTCCTTAACACATTAAGACTAAAATAAGTAAAAGACTTTTCAGCTGAGACTTTACCTCAGCTATTCTCCCAGGTAGAGCTGAATGATCTAGTCCGTAACTTGAACCTCCCAAAAGGTTCTGCAGAACTGTTGGTTTCCCAACTGAAAGAGTAGAATCTTATAGATAATGGTGTTCATATAACATTTTATTGGAGTCGGCATGAAGAGTTCCTTTCTTTTTTCGTAAAAGATGAAGAGCTGGTTTACTGCAGAGATATATGTGGGCTTCTTAATAAACTTAGCATTGAGGAATACAAACCAGAGGAATGACGTCTTTTCATAGACAGCTCTAAGCATATTTTAAAACGTGTATTGTTGCACAATGGAAATGTGCAACAATACACGTTTGCATGTGGGACAATAAAGACCCATGCTACCTTTGCATGTGGGACAATAAAAACCGAGTAAACCACTATGTTAAGAAAGACTGTCCGCCTTGAAAAAATTGGCTCCATATAGAGCTGCTAATATAATGGAAAAACCTTTAGTTGAGCGAGATAAGATCATTTACCCACCTTTGCACATGAAACACGGATTGATAAAGCAATTCATCAACACTCTTGACAAAAATTGGAGTGCTTCAAGTATATCTGCAGTACATGTCCAGATTTGACGATTGAAAAACGTAAAAGCAGGGAATTTTGATGGACCACAGATCCGTAAGTTCTTGAAGGACACAAATTTCGTGAAAATGATGAGCGAAAATGAAGCATCAGCTTGGCTAGCCTTGGCAGAATTAGTGAAACATTTTCTTGAGAAACACAAAAGTGAAAATTATAAAAACCTTGTTACCAACTTAATATCAACTATTTGTGATATTGGCACGAATATGAGCATCAAAATGCATTATCTTATTCGTCTTCTTGATCGTTATCTTGAAGATCTCGGAAATGTTAGTCATGAACAAATTCAACGATTCCATCAGAGCATCAAGGAAATGGAAACTCAGTACCAAGGACGTTCGAACACTATGATGATGGCAGACTATTTCTGGTGTTCAAAACAACATACTCCTGTTGCTCAATATTCACAGTGTACAAAGAAGTGTAAATTCATTCTTTGAATTTTCTACTAAAAACATTTGCCAACGTACATTTTCAATTTTGAATTTTTATTTGTACTTTGTGTTACACTCTCTTTATTGATTCATATTATATGCCTCTTGTATGAATAAAATACTTACTCTATTAGGTCTAGTCAGAAAAGAATACCGGATAGAGAAAAACTGAAATTATTTTTGAATTTTGCAGGCAAAATCACTTAAGAATTCGTTGAAATATTCCAGACACCAAACAACAACAAAAAAATAATTTGTTTCTCAGTGTAATAGGTCTTCGTCAGTCACAGCTAACTTTACTACATAACAGAAAATATTAGTGGAGAGTTTTATAGATATAATACTGGTTTCCCATATTGGTACTAAGCCAGTAATTTCACCGGAGTGTGTAAGTCGATTACATTGATCCCAATGCTCAACTAACACCTAGTTGATCAACCCCTAAAGGATAAAAGGCAAAGTCGACCTCTGCTGGGTTGAACTCAGATCGTAAAAGCGTACGAATGCCGCTAAGCATTTCGCCCGGCGTGCAAACGATTCTGCCATCTCGCCGCATGTGTACGTATTGCAAAAGGGGAGAGACCCTGGAATTCTTCAGGGTCTTCTGGCGTCTCACCACTGACACACTGCTTCGAAAATACTGGAGACTATTGAATGTGATAAGGAACGTGCATATTTATTACTGCATTGAAAAGGATGATATGTTTCTAATGATAAAGTTTATGTCTAAGTACACAGAAAGAGTTTAGGGATCGACAGACCCTTATTCGAATAAAAACAAAACATATTCATCATATTTGATCCCATCATTTTACCAATCTGCATAGATATACTTCATTTGTACATATAAGAGAGCATATATATATATATATATATATATATATATATATATATATATATATATATATATATATA
>NC_068992.1:26148114-26155987 GCF_001194135.2 Octopus bimaculoides
ATATGTATATGTATGTGTTTCTGCGTATGTGCGTCTGAGTGAAGGCAAAATTCAGATTCACATATATATATCTATATATTATGATGCAAATGATATAGGTACACATGCATCATCACATGTATCAATACAGACGTACACGCAAACACACAGAAATACACACACACACACACACACACACATGTATATATGTATTTGTATGCGCTACACTCAATTTATACTGCGCATACATATTTGCTTTACATATATATTTTTTCGGTTTGTGTAAAGCACATGAAATTTAAAATTAGGTTGAGCGTAATCTAATTACGTTGATGGCTTTTCGATTCATTCTTTTGAAAGCATCTCTTTAATTAACCAATTAAAACATGTCTGCTTAGCTTACGTTTCTCATCACAACCTCCACCTCAATTTCTTTTTAATTTTGTTTATATTGTTTTCATCATTTCTTCTGTTCTCTCGTCATCTTCCCTTCTTAACTTTTCTGAAAGCTTTTAGTCAACAGACACTAAATCATAGAATATCCTTTCTATGAGACTAAAAACAGACAAAAAAAAATTAAAATAAGACTCAAGCAAAATATCCAAAGTGAAATCAGAAACAAAATTATTAAGACAAAATCATAGTGCTTCAGTTCAATACAATGTCCATAAGACCTAAAAACTTACTTTTGTAATTACTCACAGTTATTATCGTTCAATGATTGATTGGTTGCGAAAAAGTCTCGCTCACTTGATTATATCAAGATTTTTTCCGTTCCTGTAATCCGATCAGTGCGTGAAAAAGTGATGGCCGTCAAGTTTTTCTCATTTATATCTCTCATAAATTGGTTTTTACACGATTTCCGCACTAGTTTCTAAATTATATTTATTTGCCAGTGTATTTTTTGCAATGTGCTATCAAAGGAAATAAATAGAAAATATTTTAATAGCCGATTGACTGTGAAGTCAACGTTTTTTTTCTTCTGAACAATAATTTATTAGTGTTATGACTGACAGAGACTAATATGAGTAACGGTGTCATAACCTAAGACAAGTATGTAATAAGTGCAATAAATAACTCTCTGGAGACTACTTAGTATGGCATGATTGAAACGGGTAAGTTGTTTAATAGAAATAAGAGTTATTGCAGCAGCAATATGTAGAACAGAAAGAGGTAAAGGATCAACTCCAGATACCTATAGAAGCATTACAATTACTTTCTGATTTCGGCTGGTCGTCTCAAAGGACTTATTTACACTTAACTGATAATATGCATTGATTTATCGCAGTAAAGTCAGCAATGATTATTTAGCTATAAATGATAGCCATCATACAATGAAGATTCATAAATCTTGGCTTTATGTTGAAAATGGTTGAACAATGCAATTCTGGATTTTACCGTTAGGAAATCATGCGATGAAATCTCATGGAATAGTATGATGTAGTTTTGTTATATAAAGGAGAAGAAGAAAACATTTCACAATATCTAATTCCTCAGTACTATTAATATTGATTACAAAAGAAGTTGCGAACTAGTACGTCTTTAAAACTATGAGTCAATGTTTTAAATAAGGGCTAATAAAATTAGCAATTGTTAAACTTGAAAGAAATTTACACTGCGCAATATCTGATTTTTCATCATCAACTTTATAAGTATAGCATCGCTAAAACAGTATCAGACTAAATACTTCCACAGCTTTGGTGTATCGCTGTATAACACTGTATAACACGATCTTTATCCTTGGGTAGCAACTGTTGTTTCCTATTTCCTCACCCCAAGGAAGTATGAAAAATGATAATCTTTCCTTCAAACGTGGCTTTTGCTACATTTATTCAACCCCCCAATCAGTCCCTCTCAAACATGGCTATGATGTTCCCTCACTACTCTTGCTCATGATGAGAGATGCACATACTTTCGGTCACTAAGGATACATGCTCAAATGGTTAAGGTCAAGCAAGTGACTAGTAAATGAATGGCATTAAGCAGAATATTTGCTATAACGATATTTTTGCTTTAGCATCTCAACGCTGCATCTGTCTCAAATGTATCAGAAATTAAGTTCGTTTCAAAACAGTGATGTTCATGTCAGAACAGCAAGGTTTGAAGGGAATACTAGTTATTTACTTTGAATTCTAGATAGAAACAAAGAGGAAATAACACTCACTGACCAAGACAAAATAGGAAAAATTGTTACACAGTTCAATTCAAATTGCAGTATATTCGGGGCCGTAATTTTGTTTCTTATATACACACATATTCTCCACCACACCCAAAAGAACACCTAACTCACCAACTCTAACTTACGTATGTGCTGTCTCTTCTCTACCATTCGTACTAAAATGCTTCTGCTTCACTGTAATATGAGTTTATCTACACCTGTCACGCCTAGCCAGTAAATCAACTGTTTTTTTCTTCTCATTATTATTGCAGTCAGACACGTACCAACCTAAAATTTAAACAACACGTCAATTTGTGCACTGACCTGTTAATTCTGTTAATCGCTGTTCTCTGCGCCCAAATGATCTCGACCTACGGATTTAATATAATGTTGCAGGCTTGGTTACTTTGGAAATGAGAAGTAACATAACTCGGGCGATAGTCTCTAAGTGACACTTGTAGGTGTCTTGCGTCGATCGCACGCGAATACTCAACTAAGATGCAGCCAGAGCTTCAAATACACAGGTGAGACGTTGAAGATGTTTGTGGATTTGTTGTGTTTATAAGTGAGGTGCATCTCGTGTATTATGGAAATTCAAGTGTCGTTAAGCCGATATTAGATATATCAGACGATCAGATTATTAAAGGGTATTTATATATAGGTAAATGTTAAGTTTAGGAATAAGTGTAGCCTGGGGGTTTAGGGAAAAGTAGTGTATTGAGAACATACATAGAGAAAACCGAAATCTTACTGCTGCTCTATTAATCACGATAAACTTTGCGTACTGTTCCGTTGTAGTATTAGTATCGGAAGAGAATAAATACGAACTGATTTTGTACATTTTGAGTCCAGTACGCGTGGTATCATTATCGGAGGCATCCGGAATACTCTGTTGCATAAAATGTCTGTTGCTTTAATGAGACAGCTATATGAACGTGAATATCGATCTACTGAATTTATTGATTCTTTATTAGTTACAACGAAATCTACTCAACTCCACTACATCTCCCCCATTTGGATTCGCACTAACCGAATTTTCGAACATCTGTTCTCCATTGAATCTCTCCACTAACCGACTATCTATATTTACAGTAATTCTCAATCGCAAAAACAACGCACTTAAAGCTGCACAACCTCCATTTATTTATGAGAAACTTCATTTAAATGAAACTAACAAATTATTTCGTCGGCAAAGTTCTATGCCATATATATAAAACTTCTCGTGATGAATAAATAATCAGACATCGGTTGACGCAAATGAACATAAATTCTGTCTTAGCTGTTGTATAACTAACAATAAAACCAACTCTTACTAAATAAAACACATAAAATATATTAGACTATTGTTTACAAGAATGAAACAAATCTAGTTCGCTACAAAAACTTTCTCTCTTCCAAAAATGTTTTGTTTTCTGAAATGAATCACCAAAATAACTCAAGATATTGTTCTTATTAAATAAGAATTTTCAGTGTAGTATATAATAAAGAATTATTTTCCCAGAAAATGAAACCTATTTAAAAGATGAATGTTTAATAGATATTCTCCTAAAATCATAAAGTTCCAGTGTTTATCTTCAAAGTTAATATTCCGTACAACCCCAAGAAGTAAAGTAATTGATTTGTTCATGTATATAAGTTTGAATGAAAGTGGTCGGATATATTCTTATGTTTCCCAAAGAATTTTTCGCGATTTCAGGCTGAAATGAAAGAGAAGCACTAAAAGTTGATCTCGAAGTATAGCTATCATCTTGCTTAGAAAACATAAACGGCCTTATACAATAAGTGAATTCAAATAAAAGGTGTAAATTAATAGAGGTAAAAAGGACAAAACTTTACGAATTACAATGAGGAAGATCACATCCATACACGGAAAGCCTACAGAAGGGGGAAAATTCACATTGGATAGTATTGGCCAAATTCCACACTATACGAGAAATATGCGTTAATTACGGATGAAGAGCCCTAATAATTATTTCTAATACAGGCAAAATACATGAAATTTGGGGGCAGGGGAATAGTCAATTAATTCGACACCTGTGATCAACTAGCATTTATTTTATCAACCCGGAAAGTATGAGAGGTAAGGTAGAATCAGTAAAATCTGTACGAAATGACGGACGAAATAACACATTCTGTGTAGCGTGCTAACGATTCTGCCAGCAAGCTGATTTGAGGGTCTTCAATAATTCTTTCAATTACAGACACAAATTTTGGTGGAGGGTTTAGTACATTGTATCAACCCAAGTGCTCAACTGGTAATTTTTTAACGACCCCTAAAGTATGAAATGAAAAGTCGGTCTCAGCGGAATTTAAATCAGCGCGTAAAGACGGAAAGAGTCTTTAAGAAAAAAAAATAACGCTGGGTTTCCCTTGTTTTGAAAGATATGCTGCTCGGAAAACATGATCATGAGACTTCCATTCAATTTTCTGCAATACAAAATGTGATCCATTCTGTTGAGCAATAGAGAATAATATTCGACGGTATTGCCAATACTTGCTACAACAGAATTTCTACATAAACGACTATTCGATTCGTTCAATATTAAAATTCATCCAACTCATTGACTTTCGGAGACACATAACACTAATAACAAAATCAATAAATCTAATTAACAAATTTAAAATTACCTTCAGTATTTGTTGATAAATCTGAACAAAAAATGAAACATAAAGAAAACAAAATGCTTGAACCAAATTAAAAATATTGATAAAATATCTACAATCAATAATTCAAATTTTACCATTTAAAAAGACGGCAGGATTGCGTATCTTGTCTTTCTAGTTTTTGCACACTCCTGTTTGTATAGAAATATGTGCCGAATTGGTGTACTACAGAATTACACAAGAATATATGCCTCATATAATAAACTAGTAAACGAAATTCGAAAATAAAAAGGTTACACACTCTATTCAAATTAGTAAGCTTGGAAATTTTTTTATCGTTAATCTTAATGTCAAAATATGAAAGAATAAAACTAGATATTCTGCCTCTCTTTTTATCTCGTCTATCCTTAATTCACTTTTGCGAAACATCCGACCGCACACACACACACACACATACACACACATACTTAAACACACACGTACACAAACATACAGAGATATAGACAAAAACATACATACATATATATGCATATATATATGTATATATATGCGCGTGTTTATATATATATATATATATATATATATATATATATATATATATATATATATATATATATGTATATGCATGATCTGGATTAGTAAAACAGAATCTCTTGTGGATTTCGTTATTAGTAATTATATTGTACATAAACTAGAATCCTTACTAAATAGAATTAATGGCCGTCTTCTGTTACTGAGAATCACAAATGGCCTAGAAAAATGGGCTACACTAGTAAGTGTATGCATAGCAAAACTTGTTTCAGTTAAAGATAAATTCTGTTCTGATTTACTTATTACTGAACCGAATTCCCACTCAAGATGAGTTCTTTTTTTTTTTTTCTTTTAGAAGACTTTAACGCTCCTATTGGCAAAATGAGCTCAAATGGATTCTTTGTGCAGTGAATTTGGGCTTTATATCACCAATATACATTTTCAACAGTCTAATAAAATCAAAATAACTTGGTATCATCTTAGAAGATGTCATGATCATTTCATTGACTATATTATCGATTTCATCAATATAGAAATGATGTTACATTAACATGTTCTTTCCATAAGGCAGAATGCTGATCTGACAATTCTATGGTTTGTAATAATAGTAAAGCCAGCTATAAAACAAAATCGTAAGGAGGCTTGATATTTCAAAGTTCTAAGTAGATAGCAACAATGACATTCTCGCTGAAACACTTCATGAAGATTACATAATGTTAGAGTGACATCAGATATAGAGGGAGTCATGCATAAACAAGCATTCATGCAGACGCGTGCGCGCACACATACAGACACACACACACACACATATATATATATATGTATTTCATAGCTAGAGAGACAGATAGATAGATAGATAGATAGATAGATAGATAGATAGATAGATAGATAGATAGATAGATAGATAGACAGGCAGGGGGACGGACAGACAGACAGACAAGTGAAAGACACCACTGTTCTATCTCCTGGAAGAAGTGTCTACAAGGAACCGGTTCTGTCTGTCATCGTCAACGGAGCAGAAAACAGAACCACGTGAATACCCAGGCAAAGAGAGCATAGACGGCTCAGATAGCGGATCTATCCAGAATATGATACCATCGCGTTTCCAATGAAGAGCTGCGCGCACTATACATCATCCCACAGATTCCTGCCTCATGATCATTGAGTAATATGAAATCTCTTTAATAAACAATCGAGAATGTGTTCCTCATAGTAAACATTGTCCCATCTTCTTCTTCCCAAAATAATTTTCATATTCTCCAAGGCATTTTCCATATTCTTGGTACGCAATTCTATACTTACATACTTTGCAGGGATTTGTATACACTTCAACAAAAATTTCAGCAGAAGGCATTCTCTCGTCAGCTTATATTGTAGGGATCTTTCAGAGTGTCGAATAAGGAACATATATATATATATGTTACACCATACTCTTTACTCTCTTACTCTTTTAATTGTTACAGTCATTTGACTGCGGCCATGCCGGAGCACACCCTTTAGTCAAGCAAATCGATCGCAGGACTTATTCTTTGTAAGCCTAGTACTTATTCTATCGGTCACTTTTGCCGAACCGCTAGGTTACAGGGACGTAAACACACCAGCATCGGTCGTCAAGCGATGTTGG
Organism: Octopus bimaculoides; assembly: GCF_001194135.2. Lineage (NCBI taxonomy): Eukaryota > Metazoa > Mollusca > Cephalopoda > Octopoda > Octopodidae > Octopus > Octopus bimaculoides. Next base: position 26,155,011 of record NC_068992.1, read on the forward strand.
AGGGACAAACATATACACACACATATATATACATGTATATACATATATACGACGGGCTTCTTTCAGTTTCCGTCTACCAAATCCACTCACAAGGCTTTGCTTTGCTAATTAGGTATTACTACATATTCTTCTGGGTTTTTTATATATATACGTAATTCCGCAATTGAGAAAAAAGAGCCGTGATGTAAGGTGTTGAGTCCAGTTGTTTTTTACTTGTATGTTAACATATTGTATTATGTCACTCTAAGCTTTTTATGTTTTCTACATTTTTATTCCTTCCTCTTTGTGTACAACAAACATCCTGATGAAGGGAGTGTCTAATCTCTAATATGAGTACAACACCATATTAATAGACACATCTCAGAAACGGTCCGTAGATGTATACTTTTAACTTAACTTTTATATTATACGTTTTTTTTTTCTCTTCTTCTTCTCTCTGATATAGTATATATACATATCCTGTCCTAATGTACACGTTTTTAATATAATACATGTAAATTTATAACTTCATCATACCGTATATATTTACCCATTATATATTATATCATAATGTACGTATATATATCGTAATGTTTTAACTTAAATTGTCACATTTTTATACAATTTGGAAATTATGCGTGTTTATAAATATTTTTAAATAAATATTTTGAACATTCATGATATTTATAAAGTTTATATCGTTGTATTTGCCTGTCTTTTTACCGTACCTTTTAGACATTTTAGAGACTGAAAACTATAACTTTATTTATTGATTCTTGAAGGAATTGAACACACACACACACACACACACACACACACATATATTATATCTTGCGTTGGACATATGGTATTGTTCCTGTGGTTTTCCACCCTTATGTATCTATTTTTACTATAAGATGAATTCTAGCTCATGCTGAGCACTTCAACTCTAGCCCGTCTTTATGTATTGTTATATTAACAATACATAATTATACAAAAATTACAGCCTGTATATATAT
>NC_068992.1:26156625-26164677 GCF_001194135.2 Octopus bimaculoides
ATATATATATATATATATATATATACATATATTGCGTGTGCGTATATACACGCCGGGCTTCTAGTCGTTTCCGTTTACGAAATACGCTCACAAGGATTTGGACGGCTCTAGGCTATTCTAGAAGTCGGTTCCCAAGACGCCATGCAGTGTTAGTCAACTTAAAACCATGTGGTTCGGAAGCAATACATGTACATGTGTATATAGATGTGTGCGTCCGCGCGCGCGTGTGTATGTTTGTGTGATAGAAGGAGTGAAAAAGAGAGATGTGTGTACAGACTAGTCGGGATGTTGGGGTGAATGTCTTCCAATAACGACAAGCATTTTAGCGTTGCGAGTTCACATTTTAATTAACTGACAGCAACTGACATCCTTCATGTATAACTATGTATAACGCGGTCACACACTAAATCATTAAACGCGGTCATGTATTTATTTATATGTGTAGCTTGTATCTAAATAAACATATTAAGCAGAATTACGTCGAAAACCTATAAAAGCACTGTATTCGATATCAATATCATAAGATATCAGTTTTCTTTAGAGTATGCCATACGCACTGGAGCGGTATTGATGTCGTCTATAATTACAGATATTTATAAAGATATTCATATTTTTATTAAGCTCGCTGTGAAATTGCGAAGTTTACATATATAATTTATGTATTGTATATGTAAATGTAGATAAATAATAGAAGAATAAATATATAAACCTGTGGTATTGTACATACGTAATAATAATAAATAAATAAATAAAGCTTCTCACAAGTAATTATGTCCCGAGACGTCTTAAATAATGTGAGGTAATCAATTTTTAAGGTCTCATTTCCATGTGTGAATGCATTCAGATTTAAACTTATTCAAAACAATTGAATCACTTCGACGTTAATGACCAGAAAACAGGCAATTTTCTACTCGACATTCGTTTTCTAGTATCGTCCGGGGATCTTGCCAAACTTCAAGAGATATTTATTGATTTTCTTCACAGGCATTTATTTCTTTACAGCTGAATCATTCTTTGTCAAGAGTCAATCCTTATTTTATTTATTTATTTTTTCGATATTCCTTGGCGTCTATTTAAAATACTTCAACTTCAAATATGTTTCTACACCATAGAAAATCTCCAATAGAAATTGTTTTATTTTATTTGATATTATCATATATTTTATCTTTCATGTATTTCACTTTTATCATCTTTATTGCCTTTTTCTATATTTTCTTGAATTCGATCGAATGATAATTATAAATTCAACTCTCTCTCTCTCTCTCTCTCTCTCTCTCTCTCTCTCTCTCTCTCTCTCTCTCTCTCTCTCTCTCTCTCTCTCTCTCTCTCTGTTTCGTAGTTTAGTTGTAAAGTATGTAGTTAAATATTTCTAAAATGATATTACAAAATTTACTCTTCAATATGCTGTACATCGGAAATATAAATGTTCTTAACTGCAATTAGTTATAATGAAATGTAACATCTGATATCCTGTCACAAGGAGGCAGTGATTAATTATGGGCGAGAAATATATAACTTTCTTGGCAGAAAAGTAATGATATCACCTTAAATACGTGTGTCTTCTACAATACTCTCCAGGAACGTAATACAATAAGCAAATTCAGCTTATTTATTCCAGCTAAAAACTAGAATCAACAAAAATAAATGAAAAGTTGCGTAACTTTAGGCTGTGTTACGACGCTTGTTTCCCAACTATATTGTTCTGGATTCAGTTTCACTGTATGGCAGTTTGAGAAAGAAAATGTCATCTACTATAGCCTAGTGCCGACCAAAGCCGGATTTGGCAGACGGAAACTGGAAGAATCCCGTCGTATGTATGTGTGAGTGTGAGTGTGTGTGTGAGTGTGTGTGTGTGTGTGTGTTAGTGTTTATGTTTGTCCACCTACCTCCGTTTGAGAACTGGTGCCGCTGTGTATACGTCCTCGTAACGTAGCTGTTCCGCAAAACACATCTATAGAATAAATAGCAAGCTTCAAAAAGTAAAAAACAATAATAATACAGGGCGTGATTCGTTCGACTCCAATTTTTGAAAGTTGTGGCCCAGCATGGCCGCAGTCTGAAAACTGAAATTAGTAAGGAATAGAAGCCGTAACTTCGAAGCACAGTACAATTTCACATTACATATTCTCAATGTTGTTTCCTAATGTTACCCTAGGATTAACCAACTGGAAAAAAAAGATGAATCTACAAACGATCGCTATAAGCATTTAAGTAACCGTGACATCAGGAAAAGGAACATCTGAAGGGAATCAACCAACATGAAGTTTGGATGATTACCTGGCAAAAGTAATTAACGAACACTTTTGAAAATTAATGTGGTATGCAGAAACTCATACAACCAGAGCACTGGATAACTATTGGACAAAAGCAAGTGTTCAGAAGATCTGATATATAGATGACGTCATTAGGAAGTTAATCAACCGGAAATCCAGTCTAATGCCAACCCAAAATATGTGAGCAGATTCTCCAAAAAAATATATTGTGTATGTAGTAGTCAGTAGATCACAGCACTAGGCTATTGGCGGACGAAAACAAGAGACGTAATTGATGCTATAATTAATCAATACTTGAACCTATGTCTCAAAAATCTATATATACACTGCAACTTCAGCTTAAAACAGTTCGAGATCTCACCAGCCGCGAATTCCAGTACCACGACTGAGCGAATCTAATTGTTAACATAACTTATTGCTTTGAAACGTAGTGAAACTTCAATCATGTTAAGAAATTCATTGAACATTTGATCTTTATTAGACTGTAATATTCTGAAATGTAGTAAATACATGAACTGTGTGAAAATTTGCTTTTTCTTAAGTCAGTTTTACTGAAATTTCGCCCAAACCATCAATTTTTTTAAAAAACTGAATTTTATTTATCTTTGGACATTACAGATATGTTGACACCGGTTTGGAATTTCATGAACTACGATGTGATTTAAGTCTCGAGTGCATTTGAATCAGAAAATTAGCCCTCCTATATTCTTTCCTCTGTAGAAAGTGGAAATGAACGTCTTATCGCTATATGCGCGTGTGTGTTTGTGCGCGCGCCCGCACAATATATATGTGTACATATATATTGATATGTAGATTTGATTACACACACACGCACACACACACACACACACACATATAAATATAATAAAGAGAAGAAAATAGAGTTGTTGGTTGATATTTAGTTATCGATGTATTGATAATTATTTCTTCCTACAGCTGTTTCCTTTTGTACTCTTTGAATAAATTGCATTTGTATTCATAAATTATAAGCAACATATCATCAGGGGAAAGTAGACCTTATAAAATTGCATGTTTTCCTATCTCCTCCTTCCCACAAACTGTTGGAATGAACAGATGAAGAAATGGAAACAGCCTTAGGAAGAAATTATGATCAATATATTAGTAAATAGATATTAACCAACAACTCTCAATTTTCTATTCTTAATATAATATCGATTATATACTTAATATACTGATGTAGGGAAAGTATATTTCCCAAAGACATAAGGTATAAAACCAGTCCTTTATTGGATGCAATCATCCCTTTAAGAGGTAAATATATCATCTAATTAACTTATACGTATATGTATAATATATATATATATATGAGTGTGTGTGTATACATACATCCATATATATATATATATATATATGCATACAAACATTTTTTAGGCCGCCGGAAAAATTCTTACAAGCATGAGTTCCGTCTATGTTCCGATTTCGAATTCCGCCGAGGGTGACTTTCCTTTTCATGCTTCTGGGTCGATACAATAACTACCATTTGAACACTGGAGTAGATGTAATCGATTGAGACCATCCTCCGAAATTGCTGGCCTTCTGCCAAATTTGGAAATAAATATTATTGTTGTTATTCTTAAATTATTGATATTATGAAAGCTAACACGTGTTTCTTTGCAATTCGTGTTGTTGGGAAAGATTTTTCTCTTTTCTTATTGTATATTTCAGATATATTCGTTATTAAAAAATTGAGTGGGAAGTGAAGACCGCCCATTATATTTTGTTGACAACTGTAAATGAACGAAGTAATTTTGAAAAAAAAAAACTGTTGTTTGGATTTATAATTTAATTACTACTCGAGTAAATACAGTTAGGTGGGGGAGAATAGAGGCGGGTGAATAAAACACGAAATAGCCGGAGGATATGGAGAAAATACGTCCCACACCCATATTCCCAAGCTACAGTTTTTTTGTCTTCTAGTTTAACATTTAAAAGGATAAATATTTCCTCACAACAAAACTGTATCCGCAACCACTCTGCCTACAGGCCGATGCAGCTGTATCGCTAGCATAAGAAACTTTAATAAAAACATCGGCATCACTACTACAAGTACACTGCCACCAATTAATTTAATTGTCTTGACTATAATATGCAATACAAAATGAGCAGTAGAATCCCCCGTGAACACCACCTAGAATATTGCTTCTTTATGTTACTACAGGGAACAATATACCAACGACAAAACCAAGAGTAATAACAGCATTATAAACAACTTCTCTCTTAAGAGCACTGGAAAACGAGTTTATTTATGAGACGATGAATCATTCGAACAGGTAACATTAACAATGAAAGTAAAAGAACCAAGATTCTCATTCGTAGAAATGACAAGGTCATCCCTATATTCGTAACCCAAATTTCTTGAAGGAAACAGTAAGAATCTTTGATATACTGGTGCCTGGTCGTTGAGGTTAGTCGGACGCTTAATTAGTAGAAAATTATCTGAGAAGGATGGTAGAAGGGAAAGTCCTTTGGCTGACGATATCAAGTATTTGGGGTTTTTTTCCAGAGGTAACTTGTAAATTCTCACTGTGAAAAGCAATATAAGGGATATTTCTCAACGGTTAGTATGCAAAAGCTGGGTCTAGTAAAATAAAAATCTAGAACAGAACCTCACATAAATATGCTCTTCGAACATCACCACACTACGTTTATGTTTGATAAGGTCTTGCAAGTAAAGTGGAAGACAGCAGTATTTGACTCTTAGACGCAAAAAGGCCTGTTTTAGTTAATATGTCTTAGGTAAGTAATGGATTTTTACTAGCTTGCTTTCACAAATTCTGGCAGAGATCCATCATGACGACCGTCAAACTAGGAGGATATTCTCAGCTGCGTTAACCAGGGTGGGTGGATCTAGAGAAAAAACTCATAAAATGAGATGATTATTTTCTACAACGTAATATTGAAACGGCGTCCATTCGGAACCGCTACATTTTACAAGCACGGGCGTATTAAAGGCGTCATGTCTTGCCGCTTCTGTATATTGGGGTGGTTATAAATGTTGTTGGGGAGTCACCTGACCAAACGGTGAGGTGACATAATTGACGTGTCCGTAAGGTTTAAGACACTGCTGAAATTTAAAGTGTTTAGATCCATGTTGAAGTGACTGGACGAAAGAAGAGGAGCATATATTAATGAGGACAATCGATATCATTTCAGCTCCCAATTTAATGAATCGGATCGGTGATATGCTCTAAAATTACAAGTGAGAAAATGCGCTCATATTTTAAACATATTTATTGTAGTTATATTTGGTTTCCTCCAACGCACTTCGTTTGCTTATATCTAGTTCCTTGAAAAGCACAACCAGTGGTTTTCTACACTTCCTTCAGAAACATACCCATTTATCTACATCTGTTCATATCCCGAGAAGTTCGAGTTGTGTATATCTATCCCCTCTGTAGCACTTCCAGTCGTTTTATCTTGTTCTCTTAATAGAACTTACAATGCCTTAGATGCAGGGAGAGAGGGATAAAAGAATTTTGCAAAGCACCAACCGCTAGCTTTAAGGTGAATGCAGTATATATGTACTTGGTTGAGTGGCCACAAATCCTTGTCTCTCTGTTTGGTTATAGCATTTAATAATTTCGTAACCTACCGTTATATGTGTCTGCATTTCTTTAAACAGAATCGATTCAACGTAAAAATGTTTTTCTCATTGAACTTCACCTGTCGCTGCTACAGAAAAGAGAAGTAAAAACAAAACTGGAACTGGAGCAACATGCAATAATATGGCCTAACCCAAGAACACAATACATAGTCCGGAGAGGGAATCGAAACCACAATCTCATGACTGTCAGGCCGCTGCTCTAACACTGAACCATGCACCTACCGATAACTACATACATACGTACATACATGCATGCATGCATACATACATACATAAATACACACATGCATACATACATACATACATACATACATACATACATACATACATACATACATACATACATACGTATGCACTCCCAGAATTTGTGACAGCAGAAAGAGAAAACCATGAGAGACTAATGTTTATATAATTGTTAGTTTCTGACTTGTATATTCTTACATTCCCTCACTTCGGTGTTGACTTTGGCGCAGATGCTCTGAGAATCAATAAGTATTCTGAAACTGATTTGGTATTTGAAAAATACAATCATACTCTTCTATAGATTCAAAATCGAACCAATTAATTTTACAGTAACTTGTTTTTCCTACTGCTTTAAGTGATATCCTACTGATACAAAATCATGGAGGTTCTTATTTCACATGTATAAGCACATAAAGGCATACACGCGCACTCACACACACACGCACTCACACACACACGCACACAAAAACACGCAAATACACATACACACAAACATGCGCACACATACATAGATATAGGGTATAGACCAGTACCTTCGGTCACGAATATCATGAGATTGCACCTAGAAAGTTCCTCTCTGAGGCACAAACCTGGGCAGGATTGTTTGTGGAAGGTCACCAGTCGCCCACGCTTACCAGTCTTCCTTCTTCTTGCCACCGATGTTGTCCAAGGAAAAAGCAAAGGTCGTTTGAAACTTTATTGGTATCATTTATTTACCATTACACGTTTCATTTGCTAATAGGAATTACACAGTTTTACATTCTAGACAGACAGGTAAGGAATTTTCTATTAGAAATTCTTCAGACAGAGATATTAGATGATGCAGATTTTACGTTTGGATGAAGCATTTATATTTAGTTAATAATCAGAAGCAGTTAGAGTGAAGAAAGAATGAGCAAATTACAGAAACGGGTAAGAGAGTGAGAGGGTGACATACATACACATTCACACGTGCGCATATATATATATATATACAAATATACACATAATAAATATGCATATGTATGAATATATATACAAATACACACACACATATATATATATATATATATATATGCGTGTGTGTGTGTGTGTGTTTGTGTGTGTGTATGAAAAAATAAGTTCGAAAGAGAACAATTCAAACTATTTGAGAGGTCCAAAATAAGAGAAAGAATGATTTCTAATAAAGATTCATCATATTCATTAAAAAAACAGTCAGAGCATGTAATAAGAATATGAAAATAGCGGTTGAAAATTATAGAAATATCATTATAGGTATTAAAATACCATAAACGATTATAGCAAAATGGAGGAGAAAAAGATGTCGAATCAAAATTAGATCTAATACTGAATAGGATTCAATACGTACGCGCGTTTCAAAGGACAATACAAATATGTCAGAATATTAATTTACAATATATATGTTTATATACTATTTATGTTTTTCATTATCCAAAGCTAGTTATTTTATTTCTATTAATATAATCAAATTTTAGAGAATTTTCATTTAACTGTATCATCTATCTATTTTATATTTTCTAGGTGTATCAGTTTCATTGGTGTTTAGGGCCAATAAACGCCTTCTTTTTAACTTTACTAATAAAATTAAAACTATGGTTTGACTCAGGAGAAGTAATATACTGGTGTAATAAATTAAACATCAAAAATATAAAAACCTGGTGTAAATTGATATATATATATATATATATATACAATTAAACCTTGGGAGAGGCATTATGCCGGTAATAAACACACGCACTGGTTCAGTCCTTTATTAATTTAATTTATATAGTTTTTTGTTAAATTATTTCATTGCACTCTTGCAATCTCTTCAGTAACTTGTCTCTCCACTTCCATTTATTTTGAATATATGATCTGGCGTTGTTTTGGCGTTGTTTCGAAACTGTTTGGTATGAGCATGTGATTGTGTGC
>NC_068992.1:26165110-26171163 GCF_001194135.2 Octopus bimaculoides
TATATATATATATATATATATATATATATATATATATATATATATATATATATGGTTACTTTCCCCAACTAACCCTATTCTATTAAAGAATGTCCTGTTGTTCGCGAAAAACAATACTAGACTAAATATGAAGGAAATTGACATGATATTTGCGGCCAGGAAAGCACTTATGAAATTTCATAATGAATATTGTGTAGGGAAGGACACTAGCGGTAGCTTAGATATTATAATGGGATCAGTGGACTTAGTGCAGGTCACTGATTTAATGGGAATATTCATATTATTTAACTTAGGTAGGGAATTTCGAGAACCCGGGGGTGGTCTTTACAGGGATGATGCACTTTTTTACACTGTCTAATAGGTGATTAGAAACGTATGAGAAAAAATTTCATAAATTCTTCAAGAACAAAGGACTATCAATTCCTATAGAAAACCAACACAATTCCGTCAAATTCTCGAACGTTAACTTTAACACAGAAGCAGGGAAACATTAGACATACCATAAGCCGAATACTAAGCTAACATACATCAAGAAAAAGGAATCATCCGAAAAGCATTACACATATTTTCTACTAAAATATATCAAAAAACAATATCTAATATCTCGCCCTAAGAGGAAATATTTAGGTAGAATGTTGATTATTATAATGTAGCCCTAAGAAAGACAGGATATAAACAAAAATTAAAATACTATGGGACTAAGGAAACTAAGGAAATGATAAGGACTATGCGAATACGACGCAATATAAACATAATTTGATGTACTGCAGACCAAACGGAAATTCTAATAGTAAAAACTGCACGCAAAACAAAATTCACAATGATAAGATAAATGTTGGGGAAAATAAGCTTGAGAATACAATGACCTGGAAAGGAACGCAATGAAAAAGAAGTTGGAGTAATATGAAACAAAATAACAGGAAACTAATTGAAAAAATAAGCAAACCAAACACATATAACAGGAATGGAAATGACAAAGAAGTAATAAGATTTAAAGATATGAGAACAGGAGAAAAAGCCTAAAACAAAACATAGCATAAATGATGGTAATTGAGAATATGTAAACGAAAACCAAAATAGATTGAAAAAATACAACATGGTAGTGATTGAGAACCTAAACAATAGTATTCATAGAACTTATCTAAAGCGTTGGACCCCATACATAAATGCAGTTAATCAACATAGGGTCACTCTAAGAGAAACTACCATGATAGAGCATGGTTCATGATTCCATTTGCGAAACAAATAAAGGCCTACATAATAAAGCTATTCTATAAAGCTATATCTATACATTTACAGAGGAAAACAAATATCACGAAGAAATTAAGATATGACAATTAAAGGCGGGATTTAGTGCTTCAAAAAAATTGCACAAATTAGCAAAGTCAAACAACTTGACACACACATACATAGAGAAATAAGAAAATTAGAACAATAAAGCCTAAAGGTGAATATGCTAAGACACACTCACTCTGATGCATTTACAAATGCATGGTGATATCTCAATCGGCAATGAACTCTCAATCGTTTAGAATGTAAAGGTAAAATGTCGATTTTGACCCTGAAGAGACCTCTGTCTTCTGAATTCATAATGCAATTGTTAATTGTAAACTGAAAGGAAGTGGGTATTGAAACGGTCGTAGGTCTTACGTAATCGAAAGCTATGTAGATAAATTGATTTGGCTGTATTCAAACTCTCCATTTTCTACGCACATACAAATGCACAAACACGTATGCATGCAAACATACAAACACACATAGATATAGATCTTTACATACACATATATTTTTACACAAATACATAGACATGAACAAAATCACACACTATACATACGTTCATACACATATACATTTACATACACCATTACACACTAAATATGAAAGATTTACAAATAGCTACATATAAATATTTTGACACGACAAAACATACAACTGGATGTATAATCATATATAAATAATTAATACCGTAAGACGCAATTTTATCATGAGAGTATAGATATACTATTTGACATAGTAAAGCTACACAATTTTAATTTAAAAAATGAGGAACAAATAATATTCAACGCCATAATACCTTTGTACATTAGTATATCTTGTACTTCACCGTTGCCATGGAGCTTCAAATTATCCAAGAAGAGACGATGGTTGTTTCTGCATGATTTTCTCTTGAACTGATATCCCAGGTTTACTTTTCTCGGTGCCAAGGTCAGAGGAAAATCTTACTCTTGATACCTAGGTTGTCCAAACTTTGTCCGTGCGATGTCAACTCAGTTTTCCAGCCCTCCATATATCTCTTAGGAAAACACATTACTTACAATTTCAAACATATTCATGCACTCATTGATCGTCCAATATGTAATCAGAAGAGCGGCGAGCTGGCAGAATCGGTAGCACGCCGAGTGAAATGCTTAACGGTATTTGGTCGGTCTTTAAATTATGAGTTTAAATTACGGTCAACTTTGCCTTTCATCCTTTCGGGGTCGATTAAATAAGTACCAGTTATGCACTGGGGTCAATTTAATCGACTTAATCCCTTTGTTTGTCCCCTCTATGTTAAGCCTCTTGTGGGTAATAAAGAAATAAGAAACGTTATCACGCCGGGTGAAATGCATAGTGGTATTTCGTCTGTCTTTACATTCTGAGTTCAAATTCTGCCGAGGTCGACTTTGCCTTTCATCGTTTCGTGGTCGATTAAATAAGTACCAATTATACACTGGGACCGATGTAATCGACTTAATATCTTTGTCTCTCCTTGTTTGTCCCCTCTATCTTTAGCCCCCTGTGGGAAATAAAGGGATTAGCATGTCATCATAACGTAAGCTTTGGTGTAATTATTCCAGGACTTTCCCAAATATATCCGCCTTCGCTTACAATTTCGCATTACTAATTTGTCTATCAATAATTGATCATTGGTACCTCTGCATTTTCTCCTGCATTCTTTTATTTACCATTGATAGAATGTCGTTCTGATCAAGAAATTTCCATTTATCTACTGCAATCCCTCCTGGCAGTAACTTCCCCATCAATGGAAGTCATGAAATTGGCCTGTAATTATCGGCAGTATTTCCTTCTCATATATCTTTCAAGCAGAAAACCATTTTTCCTTTGGTCAACCCTCCTGGATATTAGTTCTCTCCCACCAATCAATTCATTAAATTGCTCTGCAATCAATTCGTTCACCCACTGAACTTTTGAACAAAAATTTCTGTAGGCCGTCTAGCCTTACCGCTTTTCAGTTGATCATAGTTTTGTCTACATTTCTGATACTGTCCTCGATAAAGAGGGTAGTTTTTTGCTGGGGATATGAAGTCGTTCGCCTCCTGCTGCAAAGCCACTCAATTCCAGTATAATGTTGTTCTTACTTACTACATATATCACCCAGCAAACTATCGGTGTTCATCTACATTAAGAACTAGTCTTTTGCATACTAAAGTATCATTAATTTCCTGATAAAATAATTTTGATCGATAGCAAACAACTTGTTTGCTGGTAATGTTTAATTCGTTGATCAATCCTAAGTAGATTTGGTTTCTTGCTATGTATGCGCTGCTTCAGTTCTTCAATTGCAATATGCTCTGTTATCAAGACCAAACTTCTTCAATTTTTCGAATTTACAAGACTTCTTCCATTTCCCTTTTATATTCATATCAAGTATTCACACTACAATGTTCAGAGAGGTTATATCTTCTGATATTCTCCATTTCCACCAAGGTTGTTTATTTCATTTTCTTTCCGTCAATCTTCTGTTCCCATTCATCTTCAATACCATCCTTTCTACGGCAATCCAAATTGTACCGTTGATGAGTTTATTTGTTTGTGAAGTGTACTTTTGATATTGGCTAAGTCTGTCACGTCTTGATTTATATTCTTCTGGTTCTAAGACTTTACATTCACAGATTAGATAGTCAACTGCTTCAATAACATCGTTGCAGAATCCGTATTTTCAATCTACTCCATTATTCCTCACATTGGCATAGTAGTTCCTGATCAGTAAACTTTGACCTTGAGCAGCTTAGATGTAGCTTTTGTTCTCTGCCTTTAGTCCTGAGTTCTGTAGCTACTCATGAAAGTGCTTCTGATCAATGTTAGCTAGTTTGCTACAGGTCACATATTTGGCACGCAGGACGTTTTGCTCCACATTATCAGCCAATTTTTCTTATGCTTTTTCTCTTTGTCCTTGATTTCACTTTCTTTGCAAAAAACAGTTTCTCACGTTCCTCATGCAGTTCAGCCTGAGTATCAATAGCAATTTTATTTGCTCTCCTTCTTGACATTATGGAGATTTTTATGCCCCTAGTGCTTATTATTATTATTACTGAGACTCCTTCCACAATTTTCAGAGCCAAATCAGGACCTGTTTCAACTTTAATATGCTTCGACGCCAAAACAAGTGAGAATAAAAGATTTCTTAAGAAAATATCGAAAACTCCATTCTTATTTACGTAAATGTCAAATAATTTAGAATATGTTTTTCATGGTAAAAATTATTCTAAATTGCCACGTATATGAAAAGTGATAAATGTTTCATAATTTAGTTACCAGAGCGAGTATCAGAAACTTATAAAATCTTTTATAAAGGGCGAATTTTTAATTTGAATTTAAAACAACTTAAAACTATTTACAAATATGACAGAATAACGCCCATCTCATTAGAGTTATTTCGAGATTGCTTATCGCATTATCAGTATCATATTAAGGGGCGAGCTGGCAGGATAGATAGAACACCGAACAACATGCATAGAGGCATTTGGTCTGCCTTAACTTCATGAGTTCAAAATACGCCGAGGTTGACTTTGCTTTTCCTCCTTTTGAGGACCATAATATAAGCAGGAGCTGAGTACTGTAATTGATGTTATCGAATCAAAACCGAACCAGAAATTGCTTTTCACGTGCCAAACATTGAAATCAATATTATTCTATATTTGATTGATCCAAAAATCCTCATTAAAATGTCATAAACTCCATGGGATTTAAACCCAGATGTATAACAAGTACACTTCACTATAATAACGGAAATATTTCTACAATAATAATCTATTAATATGTCTGTTTAGTTTTATAAATATGGATGTTAAAAATATAGTCACTGTATTATTTGTAGTAAACAGTATATTTTTGGTCACTTGAAGAACCATAAATTATGTTCTAAATGACTTCTTAAAAGCTTCCTTTTATAGACTTTAAAAAGTATGGCAACAAATGGAGTTGATTAAACACTTTAACATAAATCCAGGAATAATAAATATAGATTTTGTACATATATGGTTACTTTCTCAGTCAGATGTTTAATAGGATTAAATGTGTAAAAGGCATGAATGAATATATATATTTATTTACACTATCAATGTACGCACATACACATATACACATTACGAAAAACAAAGCCAGATACAAAACACATGCACATATATACATTAAGACGACACACATACTCATACATGTGGACGAAGACCACGTCTTCTGATGCAGGAGCCTACAAATGCTATTAATTCAAATATATTGAAGTTTCTTTTGTAATGAATATAAAGAGAAAAACAAAAAAGATGCACGCGCGTGCGACAGTTATACACTCACGCACGCAGAACTACGAAGAGAAGTATACAAAATAATACATACGTATGCTTTGAGATATATATATATATATATATACATATATATATGTGTGCGTGTGTGTGTGTCTTCCAGTGTGTGTATTCGTCTGTGCTTGTGTGTCTCGCTTTCTCCACCAGAACAGCCTGACAACTGGTATTAATGCGTCTGCATCCACGTAACATAGCGGCTCGTTAAAGCGGAGTCACAGAATAAGTGGCAGTTATTAAAAAAAATAAGCAACAACAACTACTGGGGTCGTCTCGCAGAATTAAAATTCTTTACGTTGGTGACCCAGCAGGGACACAGTCTAATGACACAAAGAGAAAGATAAATGATAATACATACATGTATATGGACAGACAGACAGATAGATAGATAGATAGATAGATAGATAGATACATAGACAGATAATTACATAGGTATATAGACAGATAAACAGAGATTTAGATATATGTATATAT
>NC_068992.1:26172473-26173032 GCF_001194135.2 Octopus bimaculoides
TTTCAGCCTAACATTGTTTTACTATTAATTTTTGTACCCTGCTTCGTTCTCCTCTATGTTCTCCTATGGACGAACACATATGAATATTTGTGCGTGTGCGTGTGTGTTAATGTGTGTCGCTCTGTCTGTATATGCGTATGTATGCATATATATATATATATATATGTGTGTGTGTGTGTGTGTGTGTGTGCGTGCGTGTGTGTGTGTATTAAAAGGCCAACACAACACGTACATACATACATAGAAATAGATACGCACGTATTAACACACACTTAAAGACAGACATAAGCACAGTGTAATATATTATACATAGCAGCTTCTAGTTCATAAATACTTACAATCCATAACATTCTTCCTAATACTTACTCGCGTCTGTCGCATGACGTCTAAGTAAACTGTAAGAGTTTGTAAAGTATTTCCAGCTTCAATAAAACATTACTTTGACATTCTCCACTTTGTTTTGCACCTGCTGCGTGTTTGCATATGTGGATTTCTATACGTATGTATGCATATCAATACGTATATTAGTTTATATGCACATATATAAGATCGGAAGAGC
>NC_068992.1:26173042-26175718 GCF_001194135.2 Octopus bimaculoides
TACACACACACATATATGTATGTTCATCCATATATACATGTAAGCACATATATTGATGTATGTATATATGTATGTATATATATATGTTTGTTTGTATGTATGTTTATATATATCATCATCATTATTATTATTATTATCATTATTATTATTATCATTATTATTATCATTATTATTATTATTATTATTATTATTATTATTATTATTATTATTACGTATTATGCGCTCACATGCGAATATATAAACAAATGTAAAAGAAGAATAGAGGCAGAAGTTGGTAGATACTCAAATATATGTATATAAATTCATTCACATTTGCGTATACAAGTGTGTGCTTGTGTGTGTGTGTGTGCTTTTCCGTATGTGTGTGGGTGCACGTGTATCATTGTGTGTCTGTGTGTTATTGCATGTGTTATGGTGTACCTTGGCTTTTAGTTAGAAACAACACACCTCTATCATGGTACACTTGGGACCAAAACCACTTTATAATGCGTTTGACTTGCATCAGGAAAATATTATCTTCAGTGATATCTCTTGATAATAACCATTTCCCATAAGATTAAGTTACAGTTATTTTAAAATTGTATGCATATGTTTGTGTGAGTGTGTGTGTGTGTGTGTGTGTGTGTGTGTGTGTGTGTGTGTGTGTGTGTGTGTGTGTGTGTGTGTGTGTGTGTGTGTGTGTGTGTGTGTGTGTGTGTGTGTGTGTGTGTGTGTGTGTGTAAGTACAGTTTGGCCTATCATTCAACTTGATCCTATCATCTTCCGAATATTTTTGTTCCACTTCCTTTCGCTTCCAGATATATCCCTCTTCTCTCTCTATATATATATATATATGCGTTTCTGTATGTATTTTTGCCAGAACGTGAGATGTTTCACCCTGAAATGAAATCTTTCCGAGTTCAACACTGCTTCCGTTCTTCTGTTCTTGATAGATTATTTCCGTATCAAATGCTGGTTCGTTTCAATATAATAACCTATACCCACCCTTTAAAATTGTTAGTAAATGTTTCAAATATACATCTTGTAAATGAAGCATAACCATGTTTCTTATGACACTTGGTTTGAATGATTTCTATTTAGTAGTCGTTGTATAGGAAAGCAGTTTATATTTGAAGTCTGTCAATGCTTTGTGCATGATTTTTCCCAACATTGTATAATGAATATTATGGATTGTTAACAAAGCCTTTCACCATTATTGAGATCGTTTACTTAGCTCTTGATCCAGTTTAAGTTTTCATTTTAATAGTTACAAATTATTTAGATTACTTACTATCAGCAAATGAAGAGAGGTTCAAGAAGATGATACAATATTCTAGAAAAGGCACACTAATGTCCTCAGATACAATTCCACACTCTTTGAATGGGGAACCCAAATTTAGATAGTGTCCTTTATCTTATGCAGTCTGCAAAACATGGTTTGACTGAAAGTGCAATGCAAAATAATGATATATCTTCCTCATAATGTATTATTTCTTATAATTTACGTGGGAATTAATAACTTCAAGATCACTTAGATTAAAAGAAAACATTTTTATTAATCATTTTCCTGTAAGCATTTTCTACTTTAATTATGACTAATGTGAGAAAGCTGCCCAGGAATAAGTGATCCAAGATTACAGTATATTATCCTTTAGTTGTACATTGTGTATATGCAACAGAGCTGAAACGAATAAATGTTTCTGAAATTTCTTTACTATAACAAACTAGTTTTACCAAATTGTACATGTAACACTAAACTGGACGTTGACATCTTCCCCAAAGAGAGCAACTTGCACAATAGAAAAGAATTCCTTGAGATAATGTAGTAAAATGCGAGCAACTTGTAACAATTTCAATTTAGTCCTAAAGCCAGCAATTTTGTGCAGATGGAAAAAAGTCTGTTACATCTCCAGCTCTCCATCCCTAAATGATGAAATTCGATATCAACCTCGGGGGCATTACCTTCAGAAATTAAGAGCCGGAACATATACTGCAACACATTTTATCAAACGCCCTAATGATTCTTCTAATCCACAATAATCCAGCATAGGATATAATTACAAGACTAACAGATTATGAGGTAATATTAATCGGGTAATTATTATACTCTTGTGCTTGCTATAAACAGTATTTAAATAGATGAGTGAAACAACGATTGCAATGAGACTTCAACCCAGAACATGAATTGGGACAAATAAAGGAGGACATCTTTTTCTGATAGTCTCCTGAATCTAAACCCACCAACCAATTCTAAAGAATTATAACATTTTAATATTTTCTACGAAGGTCATAGCGCCGGTGAAATACACGACACAGGAGAACATTACCAATCAAAAAACATTTCATGATTACTGTAAAAAAAAGGGCAAATACATTTATCCAACTATTATCCCGCCTGCAGGAAGATGTTGCAAATAGAATTATTTAGTTGGATATTTTTTACATTGTTCCCATGTTCCATCTTCCAGCAAATAAGAATGCACGGAGAGAATATTTTGAGATTATTCATTGTAGGCTATACTGAAACAATGTATTTTATTCTATCCAAAATAAAGAATATATGGCTTATAATATGAAACTAACCGGTGTAGATACATGGGATTCATTCGTTCTCTCTTTCTGTCATTATCTATAAGTATGAGTGTGTCTGTTTCTGTGTCTCTGTGTATATGCATACATACATACATACATATATAT
>NC_068992.1:26176350-26180655 GCF_001194135.2 Octopus bimaculoides
TCTCTCTCTCTCTCTCTCTCTCTCTCTCTCTCTCTCTCTCTCTCTCTCTCTCTCTCTCTCTCTCTTTCAAACACATGCACACATACTCGCACACATTTTTTTTTAATATAAAGTAATTGTAAGTGACGTCAGTTTCTTTGTACATCGGAGATTTGTAGAAGAACATATGACCGCAAATATAAATTTCGAAAGAAGGAACTATGCTTCAGCGTACGTAAACTGATTCTGAATCTGCCTATTATACGCTGCAGGACGATGTCACCGGTAAATACTACCTAAAAAGAGGAACAAAAGCATATGAGGCAACCAAAACTACATATGGCGCAGAGCGAGATCCCAAGGGGATAAAATACTTCTCCCCCATGAAAGCATTTGAGCTGTTTTTACTAACATGAATCAAAACATAAACAAGCAACCCAATTTTCAAAAAGTCCAAAAGACAATATGTCCCATATACAGAATCATAAATACAAACACTTGGCAAATCACAAAAACACAAGCGTATGCTGAAACATAAATGCATATGCGCACATTATACAAACACTCTTGACCACGACAAACAGACACACACAAAGAAACAAATGATCTCATCCTATTAACAGCTGAAAATGAGTGCAATACCATGAACAATGTGTAATACGGGACACCTCGACATTCTCCATGGAAAGAAACAAACCAAAATTATAAATTTAAAGAAACACTTGCTTCTATTTTGTAAGCGCCGAAATGTGTATAAAGATAAAGAATAAGAAGGTAATTTATTTTTGAATGGAGAGATGCTGTTGGAACTGCAGAAACATTAAGTATATTACAGTCACAAAGCGGAATGATTTGTCAACAACCAGTCATTGTTGACAAATGTTTTTGTTTGGCAAGGGCAATTTACACAATGTTTCTGATGTTCTAACGGTGTCACTGCGTTCAACACACCTATAGATATATACATTTATGAATCATCATCTTACTTGTTTCTATAAACGGAAATTAGTTTAGCAAACAAATTCAATAATCAACATCACATTTTTCTCACAAAAAAGTCTTTAAGCCTTTTATTTTATAGAGATGTGTGCAGTTTGATGTGCATATGTATCTGGGTGAATGAACCAATGGTTGTATACATATACGTGAGTCTATACCTCTGTAATTATAAACATGTGCTACTCTGTGTATGTGTGACTGAATGTGTGCCTGACTCCCTGTGTGTGTCTACATTTACACAGCGAAAGACTGTGTTTGTATATATTCATATACCTATCTGTCGGTGGGGGCATGTGTATCTGTAAGACTATGTAGGTATATATGAGTCTGTGTCTATGTGCGCCTACGTGAATATGTTAATATATACCTAAATAAGGGAACGGATGCTTGGGACAATTGATATTCGATCATGAATCTCCACGTGGTTAGATTCACTGTCACTGTCTGGAGGAGCTTGGTACTTCAACGTTGTATGTGTGTGAGGGAACAGTGCAATTGGCCAATTAGCTAGGTATCTGGCGGGATAAAGGTGTCGTATGTGTATATATGGGCGTGCATAGTCTTTATGTGTGGATATATCTTTGTTCCATCGAATACTATCGTCGCGAATATCTATTTAAATGCTCGATTGTGTCTGTGTGTTTTGTCGCTCCGTTTCATTTTTGGTTGTCTTATTGTTTCTGATTTTATTTAATGCATGTCTTTATCTACACAAACATTACTACCTGACAAACCAGCTCATTAGATACATTCTTTTATTCTTTAACTTGTTTATTCATTTCAGTGCGGCTATGCTAGAGTGCCGCCTTAAAGGGATTTCGTCGAAGGAATCGACCCCCAGGACTTATTCTTTGCAAACCTAGTACTTCTTCTATCGGTCACTTATGTCGAACAACTGTATTACGGGGACATAAACATAACAACCTCAGTTGGCAAGCAATGATGGGAGTACAAACAGTCACATACACACACACCCGAACGCACACACACGCACGCGCACACACACACACACACACACACAAACACACATATATGTATATGTATATGGCTGGCTTCTTTCAGTTTCCCTCTACCAAATCTACTCAGTAGATATATATATACATACACTAGATATATATATTTATATACACACACACATATACAGTTGCCATGATTGAAGATAAATCCACAAGATAATTTTTTTTTTCTCTATCTGTTTATTTTCTCTTATTCCTTTCTGTTGAAGAGCGTAGGCTCGAAACGTACAATACTTTTTTCACTTTCTCGATCGTCAAACTATTACACCTGCTTGTTGTCCATAGACCTGTCTTCGTCTCTTGTTTTTCTATAAATTTCAACTATATATATATATATTATCTTTGTCTGGGGTGGGTGTACTTGTATAATTATGAAGGAAAATGAATAAATATAATAAAAACGTGTAAAATATTTTATATGTATATACGTTATCTGTCTCCTTGTCTCCCCCCCCTCTCTCTCTCTCTCTCTCTCTCTCTCCCTCCTATAATTTGTACTAGAAGATGCTTATATTACATTTTTATTTAAGCATTTTGAGTTATTTGTTGACAATAAGGTAATGTTTATTTTTAAAACTATTTATACATTAAATTTAAATATTTTCGAATGGTATTTAATAATTAGAAATAATATGATATTAAATAAATCAATTTCGATCTTATAAAAAAACATTATTTACAATCTTTCTTAGTAACTGGTTGCATATATGCATGGGTTGTATGTATGTTTGGGTGTGTATTTTTGATGTTCAATTCATTATATATTATTTATATTAACTATATAAATGCATTTGACTTGTAATCACTTTGTTTTCAATTGATAACACTTGCTATAACTATTTCAAGTGAAGGATTAAAACCTCCAATTTGTTTTTTGAATTAATAATAATTTGGTAAATAATTAATGATTATTATGCAACCAGTCACTCTGTATAATAACTTCCGTTTCTTCTTGTATCTTTCATTCTTATTCTCTGTATTTATATGTGTATATATGTGTGCATGTGTGTGTATGTATATATGTATACATATGTATGTATGTCTGTATGATTTATGCATGTATACATATATGTATGTATGTATATACACAGTCAGTACCATATATATTTCTCAGCAAGTCCGTTAATGACAGCAGAGGTAAAGATTAAAGATTTATACTGATCAAATTACACTGGCAGGAGAGACTCACAGGTATTCCAATTACAAAAAAGCCATTAAAAATATTGCAGAGACAGACAAAATTTGCTGCCTGTGATTTTTTTTAAAACTGTAATGCTGCATACAGAAATCCAAGCAGTTAAAACAAATAAGCCTGTTCAGCTATTAAACTATGTTTCATAGCAATATGGTTGTTACCTTTATTGATTTCATTGTTGAATATATATCTATATTTCCGTGACACAAACTATCACATTTCCGGACATAGAAAAAACCCCTGTCATGCACGAGTATAAATTAAAACAAATATGATGAAACATTTGACAGAAACATATTAGTAATGAAATATTAAGAAGTTATAATTATCAAGGTTGAAACCAAATAAAATAGTGACATCAGTCGACGATGCCTATTTTTCTTCGCTGGATTATCTGAAGTCAAAAATAAGCAAATCCCACTCCAAATATAAATTGGTGCCTAGCTGCATAACACGGTTAATGTATTCGTGTGCTGGAAAGAAAGGGGATCATCATGGCTAGAATACATTTAATCATAAGTATGTTCAATGGAGATTAGCCTGATCAGCGAGGAAGGACCAATACTCTTAAGATATGTTAATAAGTCGTATTTTAATTTCGTCGTCGTGTATATTAATTCATATACATTAATGTGTGTGTGTGTGTGTGTGTGTGTGTGTGTGTGTGTGTGTGTGTGTATGTGTGTGTGTGTGAAGCGAATGCAGCTTGGAAGACACAAGTTAGCCATTCAAAACCTTACAGAACCTATCAACTTCACCTAAAATTGAGTTGTCTATATCACATATAGACAACTATAACATACATACATGCATATAAATATGCGGAGAGAGGAGAGAGAGAAAGAGCGAATAAAAGGTAGGTAGATTGGTAGATAGATACATAGATAGATAGATAGATAGATAGATAGATAGATAGATAGATAGATAGATAGATAGATAGATAGATAGGCAGACAGACAGACAGACAGATAGATAGATAGATAGATAGATAGATAGATAGATAGATAGATAGATAGGTTTCTTTATTAGCCACACAGGGCTCAACACAGAGGGGACAAAATACAAATGTACAGTTTTTTCTTTTCGAGGGGGGGGCGAAAACAAAGCAGAAAAATA
>NC_068992.1:26183525-26186572 GCF_001194135.2 Octopus bimaculoides
GAGATAGATAGATAGATAGATAGATAGATAGATAGATAGATAGATAGATAGATAGATAGATAGATAGATAGATAGATAGATAGATAGATAGAAATTTATCGTTACTTATTAATGAAATTTACAATCAGAGCTAATTAAAGATCTCCAATTTCGGAACAACGCACCTTTCTTCTACAAGACAGATTTATATTAACATGTTGAATAATATTGGGCTTATGAATGAGGATGATTTATGTCGATGTACAGCAAATATATAATAGTAGTTATTACTGTAGATGTATGAACAAAAATGTTCGTTTATATGTGCGTGTAGATATGTGCAACGTAGACTTAGACAATTATATTGTAGACATGTTATAAATGTATATCGAAATGTGTTATTATAAGAGCTTTTGCATTTGTATGTGCGTGTGTGTGTGTGTGGCGGGGGGTTCTGTGAGTGGGTGGTTGTGGGGGTGGGGGTAAGGCAGAAATGAATACATCAACAGCAAGGACAATGATCAGGAATAGCTGAATAGCGATGTAACGCCTCAGACCGAATAAAGCAAAATTTTATTGTCTCACTACATAATTGCTTCATATGGATATATAATAACCCGATAGAAACGACCGTTATAAGTAGCAGGAAACAACATAGGAACAATTGGTTAATATTCATCGGTTACTTGAGCGTTCGATGAACAAGATAAATATTTTGAAATACACCCTTACAACAGTGAACAAAATCAGACTGACTACTTTTCTTTCTCATGCATGATTGTGCAAGCAATTAAGGGAGGTGAAAGAAGAAATAGTTGGCACAAAGTTGAACTTGATTTAGTTTCGTTTGTTCCCAGGCATTATTTCTTCTTTTCTCTTATTTGTATTATTGGCTTATAGTAGTGTGTCAGAACAAATAGCTTCATTATACAACAGTTATTTTTCATTTTGTGTTATCATTAAGCATAGTTTTCGTTCGAAAACATTGGCAGTGTCTCCGCAAATATATATATATATATATATATATATATAAATAAAGGATAATAAATCGCTGTGCAAACAATAGGACTGTTTAATCAATACTTGATCAGCTATCAATAAAATTAATGGAATCATCACCAGACAAGAAAGGAAAGAAATACTCATAAATACCTTTAGAGGAAATGAGTGATTACAAAATGCAGTTTTGAAGGTGCATATATACAGTAGGTTAAAATAACACATGTATAATTTATATATAGAACTACATTATGAATGCATACAAAAATATACCAGACTTCCAGCTCAACAATACACATTCAAAACGACTTTACTCTGATTACAAAGAAACACATATATGCGCTTATATATATATATATATATATATATATATATATATATATCTGTCATACCGGCCATGACGAAGGGAAATAGCCCTGAAACTCGAGTCGCCTTTATATATATATATTTATATTTATATATTTATATATTTGATCCTTTATATTGAACACTCAATATTTCATCTACATTCAATACTTCCTTTCATGGTGCCATCCATTTTTATGTTATTTTATTTTATATTTTATATTGTATATTGTATATCATATTATATATTGTATATTCCATATTCTATACCCCACATTAGTTCTGCAGGAATATAAATAAAACATAAAAAACAGACAGTGTTGGAACTCTTTTAAGCAAAATAATATATATATATATATATATATATACGCATAAATAGATGTGTGCACTTTTTCCCTTGTTAAGAATTAACACGGAACAATAGATAAATAGTTACCAGGGTAGCAAAATTCACACAAGTAAAAAGGAAGTAACTCCTTGATTATAAATATAGAAACTCTGAGTTTACGTGAAATATTTTGTATAATACATATAAATAAATAAATTGAGTTAAACGCAGGTTTTATTCAAATTCTTTTACTTCCGACACATGTTTCGAAGATATCACTGGTATTATTCCAAAGGATGAAAATGGTGTAAAACATTGTAATCTTCTCTTCAGGGAAATGAAGAAATGAAACTTGTTAATAAGACATTTTAGCAGAATATGATGGATATGTGTAGTGATAAACTGAAAGCTATTAAGATTTTAAAAAAAACGTTAGTGGATATAACGTCGAAGATAGCCTATAGAAGGAAGAGGGGTAAATGAAAGAAAATAAAACACCAAATAAATTAGAAGTATATAACGATATGTAATATGTAAATTAAATAAAACCCTAAAGTCTTGGAAAAAGATATAGTTAGTGAATGTGAAATCTAAAATGAAAATTAAAGTTTAAATTATATATAATGATAGATATCAGTTAGTTGAACTAAAGGTTTGTTTCTGCCAATGCTTTCTTTGGTATGTACGCTCTAGATCCATGTTTACAAGGGGACTTTTAGAAGAAAAGAATAAAAAGATAGTCCAGAATTACAGAGAAAACAGAATTCCTTGCCTTTATCATAAGAGATCGAAATTGAGAGAATGAACCAATCCAAATTAAATTGTTTATTGTGGTCTTTTAGATAATAAATTAATTTACTAAGCCCTGTACTGTTGCGTTTATTCCTATCTCTAAATGTAGAGTAATAATTAGAAATTCTTTTATATAAATGAGAAGATGTACTGCCTATATTAAAACATGCATCGTTACCTAAAGTAATTTTACACTGGTATATAGAATTTTTAAATGTGGAGTTACTTGACAGAAACTTGATTCTGTTGTAATTGACTTCAGATAGAATAACCTTGTTATTGATATTTCTAGGGGGATAGATGGTATTAGATAAATTAATGCTAGTATTAGTAAACGTATCTCTATTTAACAGGCTAATATTATGTGAGTAGATGATAGTTTTCGTGTTACAATACCATAGTAAAAAACGTGAAAACCAAACCATGTTTTAACTTTATTCAACTAATATGTTATTCTATACACATTTACACAAATTCGGAATATATATATATATACATGTACACATACATATATACATAAATGCATATATACAAATACATATATATATATCTATCTATATATATATCTATATCTATATCTATATATATATATATATATATATAT
>NC_068992.1:26186939-26189189 GCF_001194135.2 Octopus bimaculoides
ATGTATGTATGTATGTATATTTTTATCTTTTTATCACGGTTCATTAACTATATTGAAAACCATTTGAAATATGTAAACTTGCTATATATCCTATCATTTTTCCCCACCCTTTTGTAAATATTGATTTAACTAAAAAGTAAGCTATTGCATTATAACGTGGCGTACAACATTATAATATCTAGTATAACTGTAAATTTAACGCTTCGGTAACTGACAAGAAATTGGTAAAGCAAAATAAATCTGTCAAAATGCTGATTTAATCAATATAGTTATGAAAGGATTGGTAATTTCAACAAATATCACCACTGACACAATGAATAAATGTTTAAGCTATATAAGATCATATAGACTTATTTATTCGGTGAGGGGAAAACGATCGATTGCAATTGTTTTTTCTAGTTTTATTTTGATAAAAAAATTATAATTACAATTATTATTTGAAAGAAAGAAAAAAAAAACAAAAAGGAGTTTGAATTTAAACACATTATTGGATTTCGTGATACATATAGCATGAACATTATTGAAATAGAATTTCGAATAAGTTCTTAAGCAAAAGATATCTACTAGCATCTGAGCTTATAAACTTATATGCTAAAGTTACCTAGTAATTTGTGTTTTTATTAATTTGCTTTTTTTTGTATTACTTTACAACGGAATACCGAAAACAAATATATAACAACACTACACATAAAATATCTTAATCAGAATTGAAGAAATCTAATTTGAATGGAAGAATACAAGTAAAGGATAAGGAACTATATGTCACGCTTAGTAGAATAAAAAAGAATAGCACAAAAACAAAGTATAATAGTGTGATTTACTTTCAGACATCAATTTCAATTTGAAAGATGTAAATTCAAAGAAATGTATGGATAAGGAATTGTCGACAATTTCACTTACAGTAATTGAAGACTTTACCTTAAAAGAAATTACATGAAAAAAAGATTTAGATTCTTATTTTGTAATAATTTGAATAACTGCGCCATTGTTCGTTTAAAGATTTTTTTCCGTTCATTTATTATGTTATATATTCATTGGAAAATGGTACATTAACAAGCGAGAAACCGCTCCAAATGCAATTTGTCTCTTTATAAACGCTTTCACAGTATACATATTCGCTAAAATTCTACAAAACTTCTCATTTTCATGTCAGTGGTACCAGAACATTTTCAAGATCACCTCGAGTACGAATTCGGCTGAATTTCTTTACATTAGTAAGGACAATCTTGACAATATCTCTCTATTATCTTTAAATAGTGTAGCATGCAGATACCAACTGCAATTGTGCCAAACTATTGATTTTTTTCTTTCTCTGTAAGTATACGTCCCGGTTAAGAAAACAAGCTGTTTCCCATTTTAGGACATACTGTTCTGATCTATTTTCTATGACTCCACCATGTTAAGGCACTTTCTCCAATATATTAATTTGAGCTTCCTTCTTAATGATCACCGTCAGATTTCTGAAAAGATAAATCTACTTAAAAGTTACTTCCCTACGTAATGTATCAGTAGGTCTTTGACTTCAACACATTTGCAGCATAAGTGTTGTTGGTCTGAATGATGACTTTTCCAAAGCCTGAATTTACACAGTCATAATGTCAGACAGGCGAATCATCTATGCAATCCTGTCGCTGGAAAAGGAAGTGTCAAGTCACACCGCTATTTTGGAATATACGTTGATGGTTCACTTTCTATTTCTCTCTCACTCTGGTTAGAGTTTGAAATATAATAAGCTAAAGAAACATAATAAGTGCACGAACAAGCTTGAAACTGACATAAAATGGTCACCAAATCCCCATCGGAGAGTCCAAAACAATTTCGCGCCTTATTGATAATATTGATCTGCACTGGTGGCGCCGATGGCGAGCCAACGAACAAGGGACAAGACAGGACAGAAAATGAAGGAAATTAAGAAACAAACAAGAAATAAGCAAGTAGTCGATACAGAAACTAAAAATACAAATGTGGAATAATTGTAATTGAAGACAAGACAATTGGTGGACAGATGAGGGACAAAGCCGAAAACAAACAGGAAGAAAAATGGACATACGAATGAACTGAAACGAACGGAAATATATAAACAAAAGCAGTCTGAGGACCTGACAGGAACAGACAGCAGCATAGAAACGTACAGAGGGGAGAATAGATAGGAAGAGAGAGGGAAAAGAATAGAAAGAGAGAGATTGAAAAGGAGGAGTTGACGTCGGACGAAGATATATATATACATATATATATATATGTATATATATA
>NC_068992.1:26189996-26191609 GCF_001194135.2 Octopus bimaculoides
TGGTTAGAATGGTCTGGAAAGAATATTTCTTGCCAAGTGCGAGCCTCCTCTGTTCTGCGAGTCTTGTGAAAATGACGCTCATCACGTTGCGCTTAAAGTATTGCTGATCAGTGCCTGCAGGTAAGATATAAGAAGATAAGAGTTTCCAAGCAACCAAAAATTTGCGGAATAATGAATGGGTATATTGCTCACGTGTGGGGAAAAAACAGGTTGAGTGGAACTAAATGACGAGTGGTGGAGGGTTGTATGTATGTGTGTGTGTGTGTCGGGATTTCCTAAATGATATGGGGATGACACCAACTGGCACCCAGTATGTACAGAGTCGGAAAAAACAGGGTGCAGATAATCATGGATATGTGTCTATATACGGACAGATTAGTTTTCAAAGTATTTCTAAACCACATTAGAGCCTTCCGTAATAATAAGTTTTCTACTATGGGCACAAGGTATGAAATTTCGTGGGAGGCGCAAGTCGATTACATGGACCGCTGCACTTGTACTGCAACATATTTCACAGATTCCGAAAGGCTGAATGGTAAAGATGATCTCAGAGGAATTTAATCTCAGAACTTAAAGAAGGTCGAAATGCCGCCAAGTATTTTTCTGGTGTGCAAACAAGTCTCCCAACCAGCACCTTAGCAGCCTGTAATGATGTAATGCAAACTAATTTGGAAGTATGGCTAAATGTACACAGAATCAGTAATCGTGCTCGAGTGAAAATATTTACTTTAAAAAAGAAGGATTATTGTTTTCAAACCTGATAAGATTTTGGAGATCAAAATATTTTAATACTTTTCTCAGACAAATGTGACATTTCACTAAAATTGGAAATTAATGTACAAACATATACATCAGTTAAAAAGCGCTGTAAGCTGAATTTCGTACAACATAAATATTTTCAACCTCCAGGAACTGTTGATTTGATATTTCTCCTGGATAATGTTAATCATAATGTCGCCACATTAAGGCAAGAAAAATCACTTTGTCTTAACAATATCTATATAATGAGTAACGTAGTTCATGAACGAAAAAAAAAAACATTCTCCAAGATTTTTAATGGTGTATGTCTGGTAACGTAATGATTTAGGCAGGATTAAATATATATAGTGCAAAGAAAAATAGTGTGATGTTTTTTATCATTGAAATTTTAGTATGTTTTCGTATATATTCTGTAAAGCAAAGCAACAACAATAATCATTGCCCAGACAAAAATTGATTCATGCAATTATTATTCAACATAATCCTCCGAAGATTGATGGCTGTAGACAGGAAATAATCCCAGAAATCTCTTGAACAGGAGTCTCTCTATTTTTGTAATATACGCTGCTTCTATTTATAGCAGGATGACTATGCCAGTTTTGAGATGTAACATGTTTAGTGTATTCTGTGCGATTTGTCAGTATTTTTTCTTAATGTTTTAGGCAGCATATAAAGGTTTATTTACATAAAGGACACTATACATTTTTAAGGGCTACTTATAGTTTCGTATGTTGAAAAATATTTCAAACATATACATCAGGCAAAAACCACATATCATAACGAACTATAAAGATCGTGTGTGTGTGTGTGTGTGTGTGTGTGTGTGTGTGTGTATATACATATATATATTTGGC
>NC_068992.1:26191619-26193331 GCF_001194135.2 Octopus bimaculoides
GTGTGTGTGTGTGTGTGTGTGTGTGTGTGTGTGTGTGTGTGTGTGTGTGTGTGCGAGTGTGTGTGAGTGAGTGAATTATATTTTTTCTGTTTCTATCTGTTATTAGTGACTGGAATTGAATAGTTTTCTAAAATACAGTTATTGATGGAAATATAAATTAAATGAACAATGTTCCTGTTATACCATTCTGAATAACATTACACGTGTCAACTTCAGACGTTCTACATTTAATTTAGCAAACTTTTTTCAGGCAATAGGATATCTTCAGAATTGTTGAAGAATTTCGTCAGATTTTTTTTTTATCGCGAATGAACGTACGTGAGGATTTTAATGTCAAGCAGGGTTGTCTATTTAGATGCAGATGATGGATTATTCAGGCTTGATAGTTAAGAAGGTCTCTTTATAGTTATGTAGCATCAGATTCCTTTCCACAACACGGTACAATAGTCGAGTACATTCACCAATAATTTCCAGGCAGATCACTGATTTCTGAAAAAATTAAACGGTGCAGAAGTACCCAGTTTATATACATACATAGAAATAAAACTGGCACTCAGTCGCTTACAACGACAAGGGTTCCAGTTGATCCGGTCTACAGAAGAGCTTGTTCATGACATTAACGTCCAAGTGACTGAGCACTACACAGACATGCGTACCTCTTCACATAATTCTTAGTAAGATTCAGCGTGATACGACTGGTCAATTGAAATGCAGTTACTACTCACATTTTCCAAATGAATGGACTAGAGCAACAGGAAATAAAGTGTCTTGCTCAAGAACACAATGCACCACCAAGAATCGGACTTACGACCTTACGATCGCGAGCCGAATGCCCTAACCACTAAGCCACGCGCCTTCATACATACATACATAAATAAATACATACATGTATACAATCATACATACATATAGCCATACATACACACTCATACATATATACATACATAGACGCATAACTATATATATGTGTGTGTTTGTATATATATATATATATATATATATATATATATATATATATATATATATATATATATATATACATGTCCTTATATGTAAGTATGTGTGCATATATGTATGTTTGTATAAATGTATATCTCATAGAGGATTGAAGCGCGCCACTTGAACATTCATGATAAGAAAAAAATTGGAAAGTGGAAACAATGTTGAAGTGAGAGTGTTCTCAATTACATGTGATCAAACGTTTTCAGAGTTCAAATGTTTTCAAGTATACACACTATATAAGAGTAATTGTAGATACAAGAAGAGTTCCAGCTCTGCAAGGAGCTAACAGCCACCATATATATATATATATATATATATATATATATAATTATATCTCTTTTCTCTTTTATTTGTTTCAGTCATTTGACTGCCACCATGCTGGAGCACCGCCTTTAGTCGAGTAAATCGACCCCAGGACTTATACTTTGTTAGCCTAGTACTTATTCTATCATTCTCTTTTGCCGAACCGATAATACACCACCATCGGTGGTCAAGCGATCTTGGCGGGACAAACACAAACACAAACATATACACACATGCACATATATATAGATATACATATATACGACTGGCTTCTTTCAGTTTCTGTCTACCAAATCGACTCACAGGGCTTTGGTCGGCTTGACGCTATAGCAGAAGACACTTGCCCAAAATGTCACGCAGTAGGAATGAACCCTGAACCATATTTATATATATATATATATATATAT
>NC_068992.1:26193982-26194926 GCF_001194135.2 Octopus bimaculoides
TATATTTATAAATGGAGTTAAACGCAGGTGTTATTCAAATTCTTTTACTTCCGACACACGTTTCGGAGATATTACTTGCATTATTCCAAAGGAATAAAATGGTGTAAAACAATGTAATCCTCTCTTTAAAGAAATGAAGAAATGAAACTCGTCAATAAGACAATTGTTAACAAGTGAAATATGTTTTATATTATATCATATTATATTATATTATATTATATTATATAACATTATATTATATAAAATAAGAGCAGAAAAATTACATCAAAAAATTATCATTTGCGTAAAATACAACATCTCCCAGTTTTATATATACAAATATAAAAGGCAAAAATTTTACAACTTTTATTTTCTGCATTTACGGATTATACATTGAAGAGAACTGAATCATGTGATTTATATTACACACAGCCATTATGGGTTACCGCAGAGGATTGTTACCACGGATGTAAATTTTCTTCAAAATTTTTAGCATAAGATTGTACCAACGCATATGTACGCCAGTAACTTTTAGACAACATCTATAAACAACATCTTTTTCATTTATTTTTAAATAACATTCGATTGACTACACGGAAATTCATCCTCTTTCTCTCAGATCAGTGGATACATTACCTAATAATGGTTATCAATTTTAGATTACATTTCTATGGGTAATACAACCAGGAAACGATCGTAAGATATTTTAAACTTTTAAACTTTATATATAGTCATGCTTTATATATTTATACATGTATCTATTGATACAATATTATTTTGGACGTATATCTTCGGTGATGATTTTTTGATGTAATTTTCCTGCTCTTATTTCATAATATAATATATAATCGGTCTTATTAAATGTCTAAATACCTTTAATGTTTTAGACATTTCCCTACCGAGAGCACTTATTAGAAATTCAGTATATTGTATTCTCCTTTAATATATTTAGTTAACGATATATA
>NC_068992.1:26197584-26200157 GCF_001194135.2 Octopus bimaculoides
TATATATATATATATATATATATATATCTTTCAGTTTCCGCCTACCAAATCCACTCACAAGGTTTTGGTCACCCCGACGTTATACCAGAAGTCACTGCGCAAGGCCCCATGTAGCAGGTCAGAACATAGAACTAAATGGATCTGAAGTAACTTCTTACCACACATCCACGACTGTGACTATTAGTAATATTGGAAGGAGATAAGAAGGTTTGGCTATTATTTCTGGCAAGTAGACTGAAGTATGCGTACAATGTATCATGACTATGTAAGACACTCGTATACTAGACGATTTTAGATTTATGTATTTTAGTTATATCTTCACACAGTAATATATCAATAGAAACATATTCCTTAGCAATATAGCTCTTAGGTAAATATATTCCAGATAATTATTTTTTGAAAGCTACATTAGTTATTCTAACAATATCGTTCTTTTCTGTCTGTTTTGTACGTTACGACAAAAGAAATGTGAATATTTAACTACGAAAACATTGGTTTTCTACTTGAAAACAACCCACACTTTGGGGCGAATATTTATGCTTATACAACGAAGTAAAGAAACAGACATACTTGATGTACATGTTAATCGTTTCAGTAATTGAAATGCAGCCGGCCTGGGACACGGTGTGAGTCGAAGAGTTCCACACTATCGGATTTTTTGCCGAACTGCTAAGTAACAGGGACGAAAACAAACCAGCTTATGGTGGGGAAACAAACACAGATGCAAAGATAGACACAAACACATAAACAAACACACATACATACAAACTAACACATGCTAGCCGAAATTCCGAATTCACTGTCAACATCACTCTTGTTTAATAAATTTGTACTCTACAAAAGTATAGAGGACCCATCACATTCATGCAGTTATTCTCAACCAAGATCCATATGGCTTATGGCCCACAATCTTAAGGTCGTTAGGTTGATTCCTGGCGGCACGTTATGTCCTAATGCAAAACACATTATTTCGCCTTGCTCCAGTCCACTCTGCTAGCAAAAGAGAGAAGTACTTGTACTTCAACGGGCCAACCTTGTCTCATTCGGAATCACACTGAATCTTCCCGTTAAGGGTACAGGTGTATGTGGAGTGCACGCTTACTGACACGATAAATTCACGATCAGGCTGCTCCGTTGATCGTTTCAACTCGTACCCTTGTCGTTGTAACTGACAAAATGCCAGTTTTTTTTTCTTCTAATTCTACAATACAAAAAATATTTTAACAATTACTTATACAATTTTTAATAATATTTAATTATAAAAATATAATACAGTATTTTAAACATCAATTGTTTATGGGGGTCCACCCGAGTAAAAGCGGGAATCAAAGAGGTAGATAGGTTTAAAATGTCTGAGAATCAGGGTATTAAAGTAAAAATGTTTTTATCGTAATTGAACACACACACACAGACATATTTACAAGGGAGTCCAAACAGTTTCCGTGTATTAGTTCCATTATCAAGGCTCCGGTTGGCCTAGTGTTATTGTAGAATACCTTTGCTTAATACATGGGACTGTGTTGTAACCACAGGGCTATACCCTCGCCCTTTTTCTCAGCAATTGGTATTCAATCACCTACCCACTTGACTTCTAATTACATTCAGTAATATCCTTATTAATTTCAAGAAAACTATGACATATTATAAACTTTGGGTACTTATGAACCTTCTGTGTTGCTTGGTAGTATTTTCTCTTTTACACTGCAATTATTGCTGATTGTAACTGAAGCGTTTAAGCAGATGAAATACACTCTAATTATGCAGTACTCTTCCTGTAAGGAATTAACATATCTACTTCATGTTTCCACTGAGTTTGCAGTAATGAAAGAAACAGATAGATAGATAGATAGAGAGAGAGAGAGAGAGAAAGAGAGAGAGAGAGAGAGAGAGAATTAAGCTTCATAGATATAGATGATAGCTAGCGAAGAATTGGTTCTATGATCAGCAGGTGACTAAGCTCATTTCTCAGTATAACTTAAACCTATTATAACTATTTGGCTGAATACGGATGCCTACCTAGAACAAGTGGTATTACTTATCAAAATGTACATTAAATGCCAATTTATGCTACGGAATCCTAAATGGCTTTCTAAAACGAGGTAAGAAATAAGATGTATTCTAACTACAGATTACATAAGAGTTAACAATTACAAGATGTTATTCGTAACAAGGAAAATCCATTAGTATTTTAATTTCCGTTCTGTTGTGAAGGTGTGTGTTTATCTTTTTTTATGTAATTAATATCTGTACGTCTTAATCTGTTATTCAACGGATATCTGTCTTATGTGACTATTTGACTATTCATCCTTTCATTCTATTAAGCAGACAAGAAAGTATTATCTAAGTACACACAAATAGAAATGCACACACACATATATATATATGTGCGTTTGTGTGCGTGCGTGAGAGTACAAACACAACTAGATATGTGCGTGCGTGTGTATACACACACACATATATACATATACATATTTATGTTATTATATACATATATATATATATACACACATATATACATGTGTGCGTAAGAGAGTGAGAGAGAGATAGTGTGTGTGTGTTTGTGTGTGTGTGTG
>NC_068992.1:26200167-26201421 GCF_001194135.2 Octopus bimaculoides
GTGTGTGTGTGTGTGTGTGTGTGTGTGTGTGTGTGTGTGTATCAACAAATTCAAATAATTTGGAAGCAACTTGCTTTACTCATGCAATCGTTTTTGTTCTGATGCTCAGATTAGATATTGGATTTCCTTCAATTTGTACTATATCCCTATATTATATTTCTATTTTTATTACATGGTGAATATCAATGGAGTTTCAAGAAACGGGCGTGTATCAGACTTAGGTAGCTTAACGTTTTTCGATTAATTTTCTTGAGTTCACTAGATACCAGAGAAATTTTGATTCTTATATATATATCTGGAAACATTTGCCTTGTGCAAGGAAAGTTAATCGAAAGCACATTATATAAGTCAACTTGTATCTGGCTCTACATTTATAATCACTTCACTAATGTGTTCGTCACCTCAATCAGCATATTTCTAGGCTTCTAGTAGCACCACATAACATTCATATTTCCTATTTTGTGCAACAAAAATATTGTCCTTGTTTTGAACAGTTAAATAACTAACAGTGATTCACCAGTGTGTTTGCAATTATAATTATAATTCGTCTCAGATTCTTCTGTAGATCTGTTGTTATGTAAGAAAGCTATCTTATTCTAATACATTGTAGTCCACTTTATCATTTATGAAGCGTTTACTGTTTTGTGGAGGAGATAGGTTTTAATGGTAATATATTATCTCTCTCTCTCTCACACACATACATATATATATATGCACATACGCGCACAAAAACACATAATTTTACATATATATATATATGCGAATATGTCCATGTCTATATATATACAAAATTAAGGATAAAACCTCTTCAATGATTTTATCAAGTGACCACTTGCTAAAATCATTAAAGTGGTTTTATCCAAATTTTGTATAAATATATTTTTTTGCTCCTGATCAAATTGCATTCACTGCGATATTATTATGATCATCAAAGTACGTGGTTCAGATGAAAAAATTAGATTTAAGTAGTGTATACATGTATATAATCGTGCGGATATATATATGTTGTTCGTATCGGTATGTATAAATATTTGCATTTATATATTATGGCATATTGTACTGATGACACCAATGAGTTTTAAAACCCTAAACCACAAACCGATCTACAATTCATCCTTTTTTGAAAAAAAAATCTTATTCATTTATTCATTAACCCGCTTACAACCTACTGGCGACTATTTCTAGCGTGGTGGTGGTGTTTATCTGCACCCTTGAATATAATTATATCATTATATATATTAGTATATATGTATA
>NC_068992.1:26202178-26204712 GCF_001194135.2 Octopus bimaculoides
GTACTTTATTTTTTCTAATAAATATAATCAGGTCATCCCATAAGTTCTGTCCGAATTTTGAATAAAAAAAGGGATCAAATGTTATATTTAATTGAAATTTAACCATCAATGTACTTTCCCTGATTATCTATGACTTCCTTCCATCTACTTACAAGATTTTTAATCCCATCAATGTAAATTTCTTTTGGTTTCAAAGCGAAGAACTCTGAAATGTCAGTTCCGACCTCCTCCTGGCTTCCGAAAGTTATGTCCCCCAAATGATTCTGTATACTACGAAACAAATGGTAGTCTGAAGGAGCAAGGTCGAGGCAATGAGTTGGATGAGGCATTTTTCCCAAACAAGCTCTTCGATCTTCTGTGATGTGGTCTTTGCAGTGTGGGGTCACGCATTGTCCTGATGAAACATCACTCCTTTTCAATTCTTCTTTTCTTCAAATCTTGGTTCAAACGCTCTAATTGATGACAGTAGACTTGAGCATTGATTGGTGCACTAGGTGGTAACACTTCAAAGTGAATTACTCCTTTGCAATCCCACCAGATAGAGAGAAGAAGCTTTTTTCCCATGAAGTTCCATTCTCGGTTGTGGTTGAGCTTTTTTCCCTTTTACCAAGCCACAGTTAACGACGCTTGACATTTCGATAGACGATCTATTTTTCGTCACCAGTCACAAGCCTATCCAGAAAGGGTGAAATGAGTTCGCGGGAATGGAGAGAAGAGCAGATGCCAAATCGGGATTTGCGGTTGATTTCGGAAATTCATGAGGCACCCATTTTCCAAGTTTAGGAACCTTTCCAAGTTGTTGAAGATGACAATGAACAGTTGTATGGTTTGAACTAAGCTTTATTGTCAATTCGTCAACTGATAATGCAGGAGTTTCTTCAAGTAATGTCTCAAGGAGCTTATTATCAAACTCAACTGGATGTCCTGTTCGATCTTCAGCTTCAAGACTGAAATCTCCACTTCTGAATTTTGCAAGTTATCTTCCGCAAGTTCTCTCATTCAAGCATTCTTTCCCATAAACGGAGCGTATACTTCGAGCCGCTTCGGCTGCAGAGTTTCCTTTTTGTACTCTTTGGATACTTCAATGTTAGAAAGGGTTTTAATTCTATAATTCTGTAAAATAATATTTAATTAGTTTAAATGTACACAAATGCATAAAAATAATTCTAAATTCCATTAGACATTCTAAAATACTATTAAATTTCATTCAGTTTTAAAAAAGTTAAAATCGGGCAGAACTTATGGGATGACGTGATATATGGGCCTCATTGCAAAAATTTTCTTCGAAAATATGTATTTATGGGGATATGTTATCCGAGCGGGCATCACTTTTGCTATCGTTCGTGTGCTTATGTACCGATGTGTGTGGTTGGTTAGGCTGACCATTCTTAGTACCTTCCACTTCCGAAAATACATTTGTCCCTATCGAGACTTCATTCATATAGGAGAAATGTTTAATAGTTTAAAGAAAACAAAGAATACACATAGAACGTTCATTTTGTAAATATCGTGCAGTAATATCAAGTCCTTTTTTGCCTACGTTCCTGCCATTTGTTTGTGTGTCCTTAATTGCTTTGTAAAATGCGTTATGATTTAATAAATAAACAATGGCTTCTTCTGGACATTTTAACTGCTATTTCTGGGATATGGCAACTTTGAATAGCAGAAAAAATACATCATATACAGCAACGTATCTGGTGACTTTAATAACAGAAACTAAAGCTCATCTCCTTCAGGTTCCAGAAGAAATTGAACGGTAATAGATGCTCCGAAGAACCGAAGAAATATTCGATGATGCAATAGTAGGATGAATAGTAATGAAGACACCCCAAAAGAAACGGAGAGCAATGAAACAAAAGATAAAACATACGCTAGAGACAAATAAAGAAAAATCATAAGCATTTCTCAAATGCAAACTTTTCAAAGTTAATATCAATCAGCACCGAATATTATGAATGAGACAAAATGAATATGCCAGCTGTATGGCTATGAATGACTTAATCGGCAGCATCGGCAATATATAAGCGATAAACAAATAAAGGTAACAAAATAATACACAGCCTAGCAAAAGAGAATACGATAATCTAATAAACAGGCGGGGTCAAAACGAGTAAAATATGATCAGAGGAAAACGATATACTGATAAGATTTCTCAGGATCTGAAAATAATATAATTGTTAAAAATTGTTAAGCCGAACAATACACGTAAAAAAATAATTAGAACGACCACGTTTGGCAAATAGTATAAAACCGTGGGCAATACAACCAAAATAAATTTGATATAAAAAGAAAACAGCCAATGGAAACGATAACTAGAGGCAAAAAGTGATCCATTCGATAGCATGTGAGTTAATCTCCAGTACGAAATAAAATAAATTGTCCGGACGATCGCATTAACGAGAAACGTGCATTGGTACTCTCACATTCTCTCTCTTTATCTGCTTTTGTTTTTTTTTTCTAAATATCTATATGTGCACGCATATGTGTGTGCATCGCTATCCTTTTCTCTCTCTCTCTCTCTCTTTTTTTTTTTT
>NC_068992.1:26205089-26208065 GCF_001194135.2 Octopus bimaculoides
ATATATATATATATATATATATATATATATATATGTGTGTGTGTGTGTGTGTGTGTGTGTGTGTGTGTGTGTATGTATGTATGTGTGTGTGTATCATCTACTAGGTGGATGTTTCTCTCATTCCATCCTTCAGGATTTATATTTACTATGCTGTCTTCATTTTTTCAGCATAATCTCTTCCACTTCTATTCTCCATTTCCAGCTAGAAATGTCCTACTTTCTTTCTCTCTAGATATATTCTGAGCTTCAAAACAGCAATTTATTTACAACCCAATATTGAGAAGTTATCCTTTATCTACACTTGACTTGTTTCAATATTCCATCTGATGGCGCATTTTGGATATGCCATTGAACAAAATATAATTGAGAGAAACTGGTTACATGACAAATATAACTGGATGGGAAAATAGCAATAAATCATGACAGGGGATCCAGAAATGTCAGAAATACAGTCAATATAATCCTTAGATGTGATGGATCCACATTGTAGGAAAGTGCATAGCCTTAGGCAGGAAAGATAAACAGACATAGAAAATAAATAAATAAAGCAATCATATGCACAGACTCACGCACAGATGCCCTAACACATACGTAGAGATATCTTTTTTTATATTGCACGCAAACACATTGAAACACGCAATGGTACATACGCACACAGCTATACGTGTGTGTAAATGTATATTGTGTATATATATATATATATAAAGGAATAGAGAGAGAGAGAAACGACAAACATAGAGAAGAATCAGAAGGTATGAAATGTGACTAAAAAGTCAGTGACAGCAGATATTGCAATGATTCTATTGCAATAATTGTACAGCAATAAACACAGTTTATATAATACAATATGAAGACCATACACATTTGCAATTTTGGTTAATACTTTATTTCACTCATGTCCTTCTACATAACTTGTAAAGAGCTGCGTCTTGACCACCTGCCTGGCACAATAATGCTCGCTGACGATGTTTGTGACCTTAGGGTGAAATAACTATATTTTTAAATATCTATATTTAACAGTGACTAACAAATTATTGGTTCGTCATTATGAATTTTCTTTCTATTCTGCAGGCATAAAGTCTCCAGTTTTTCACTGGGAACATATAGAAGGCTATACATATAATGTGGATAATTTCCTGTCGATATAACCCTACTAAAACACTGTCAAATAATTATTTTGAAATGTATTATATAGTCCACTAAAGTGTGATGTCTATACGTAGACCGTTGCATGAAATAAAAATATATTTCCTATCCTCGAAAAGATAGTATATCAGTTTCTCGAAGGTATTGTAGATCAACAATTAATTTCACTGGAAAAAATTTCTGTCACGAATTTAAATATTAGTTTTAACTCATTTTACTTAACATAGATACGTAATTCTTCGGGAAAAGTTAGGGAAATCGTATACATACTCACATCTCGAAACAAAATATTTATCTTTTGATATTTATCTTTATCAAAAAAATATGAAAAACCTTACTTATTCTTTAAAACAAAAATATTTCGATGAAACAAATTGCAATACTATTCGCCGGTCTCTTCTATCCTGAAATGCGTTCTACAGAAGGCATTGGATTCGCCGTCCTACCTCAAAAGAAAAGTCTTTCTTCCATGATAACAAAACTGTTGTGTATTTGAAATAACGACCAAGCACTGAATGACAGACATATAATCAATATATAATTCTCAAATGTAATGCACAAGAATAAATACGTAAGCTGTAATGCACTAACTATATAAGATAGATAGATATTTATGTATAAGAAAACATTTACAATGCTGTGAAATAATTCTGTTTTAAAACACATAGAACGAGATCCCAAGCGTTTTAGCTTCGTGATAATAAAATACAACGGCTTCTTTGATATCGTTACTAATGATATATTTGATATACCATATTGTATTCCAAACAAGACCTGAATCTAAATAGTTGGTTTAAAGTCAAAAGAAGGACATAAAAGCTGTACTAAAATGGTTTTCTCGTTTATATTCAATCGATTTACTGGATGTTTTCAATCGTATTTACACTTTTCTTTTCTTTTGTGAATTACCCCGCTTCATTTCAGACGCAGCAGCACAAAGACAGACTCAGACACACACACACACACACACACACACACACACACACACACACACACACACACACACACACACACACACACACACACACACATAAATTCATGCATACATACATACATATATACATACATACAAACATATATATGTATGTATGTGTGTGTATATAAATATATATATATAATAACAATAACTTTTGAACAGAATTTACAAATATTTTAATGCCCACAAATCACATAGCTCTGAAGACCACGGTCGTCTGTATTACTGGGAATACAGTCTAGTCTACAGTATCCGTGGACATCGGGTAGATCATCTTCATGGATTCATTTCTTTAGCGGATATAACATTAATGGATGTTTAACCGAAGGCTGCTTATCACTTTTGAACAGTGAGGTTTATTGAGGTATGTGTGTACTTCTCACTGGTCAAAATTGATCATCAAAGCTCAATTAAACATACAAAGATACTACATCGACTGATCTATGAAGATGATCTACCTGATTCCCACGGATTTTATGGACTACATTGTATGTAATCCTACCAGGAATACAGACTGTGATATTAAGAGGAATGTGACTTGCGGAAACGCACGTAGCGATGAGTTAAATTTTTATAAATTCCATGCAAGGAATATTATCATTATTACTATATCTATTCTACATTATATCGGTTGAGCTCGGTATAATCCCAAACAATCTGATTCACAAGTCAGCAAATTTAAAAAACATATATATAATTTTACTACACGTGCAATAAATTCCTAACCAATTATCTACAGAGCAAATTGCTAGTTGTGAAATATTGTATGAATCGACGATATTATTCGAAAATGTACGTGGGATTTATGCGCGTGTAGTAAAACTATATATATATATATATATATATATATATAT
>NC_068992.1:26208584-26212922 GCF_001194135.2 Octopus bimaculoides
GGGATTTTGTCAGTGAACATGTCGCGGTCTCAAATCGACGAAAGTATTTTGGCAAATTAGATTTAAATGTTGAAGGAATCTAACGGTTTTTGTCTGTTAACCTTGACCAGGTGTGTTAACCTTGACCAGG
Source organism: Octopus bimaculoides (assembly GCF_001194135.2). Classification (NCBI taxonomy): domain Eukaryota; kingdom Metazoa; phylum Mollusca; class Cephalopoda; order Octopoda; family Octopodidae; genus Octopus; species Octopus bimaculoides. The sequence goes on from NC_068992.1 coordinate 26,208,715, forward strand.
TGTGTTAACCTTGACCAGGTGTGTTAACCTTGACCAGGTATGTTAACCTTGACCATGGGTGACATGATGGGTATAATGGGCTTCGTCTATTTTACCCCACTGTCACTTTGATGGCATGTACTGCTCTTTCATTCAATAATAATCATAATAATATATTAGTGTAAACATTTTCATTATCATTAGCATTATTAGTTTGGCACTAATTTTTTTTTTAAATTCCATGCCAATAAACCGGCCGCTTCTTTTTGACACTCATTTAGTAATAGTTATATCTGAAGCAGCGAGAACCATTATCTTAATTTTGAGTATGTAGTAACATAAACGTCTATAAATAATGTCAAAATTATTTTTAAAAGTTACATTGCGTGATTTTCTCAATCAGTTTTATATTAACAAATAATTATTAAATTCAATAATTATACTAAATTTGACTACATTCCAAGAGTTATGTAGTCATACTGACAAACGTATTTGAATATATTGGGTTTTAAACTAATTATTTTTCAATCTTGCATCAAATTTGAATGAAAAAATATACAGAATAACTTAATAAAGGAATCCCAGGTTATCCTGGAACATGCAGAAATGTGGAAGAAACTAGAAAAATATGTAAAATTCAATAAATAATAATCATAACAGTTGAGTTTGGAAAACGATATCCAAATAGGCAAATAATATATAATACATAAACACAAATTAAATATATTGATATAAAACTCTATATAGAAGTTAAAAGAAATGAAATATTATTGTGAAAGAGTGAATACTTCAGTTCTGAATTGATTTGTCGAAGTCGTAGATATAAAGAAATTTGGGATTTTAGGAATGCTTAATGGAACATTCAAATATTCAATCTTTGTGTTATTGTTATATATGTTATCTATCCATTAAACTAGGAATAGATACTGTATACAAAAACAGACGTACACGTGCAACTATCCTCGCGGATACACACGTACACGGCAGTTGCAGAGATAACGCCAACAAGAAAAACAAGTAGCTACAATATTACTAAGTTAAAGAAGAGCAAAAATAATAATTGTTTCGTTTTCTGATGATAGGTTTCAAGATCTGGGGAATAGGGGCTTGTCAGTTACATCGACAAGAGCATTCAACTGTTCGATCCTGAAATGATTAAAGGTAAAGACGACCTCGGTGAAATTTGATCTCACAACCTAAAGACGGGTAGAATAGCTCTAAGCATTACGACCGGCGTGCCAACGACACTGCTAGGTTGCAACCTTCTTAACAATAATAATAATGCTTTCTACTATAGGCACAAGGGCTGAAATTTTTGGGAGAGGGTTTAATTCAATTACGTCGACCCAGTGCGTAACTGGTACTTATTTAATCGACCCCGAAAGGATGAAAGGCAAAGATGACCTCGGCGTAATTTGAACTCCAAACATAGCAACAGACGAAATACCTCTAAGTATTTTCCCGGCGTACTAACGATTCTGCAAGCTCGTCACCTTCTTAGCAATAATAAATAAAAAAATCATTTCTACAACAAGAGCATGGACTGAATTTCTGGGAGAGGTTGCAATCTTAGTCTATTACATCGAAACAGGTATCCTTGCATCCACCCACAAATAGATCACAGGCAAACTCGACCTAGGTGGAATTTGATCTCAAAACGTAGACATGGATGAAATGGCGCTATTTTTTCAGGCATGCTCACGATTCTGCTAGTTCGCCGTCTTAACAACAGTAATATGAAAAGCATTGTCTACAACCGCTATCACAATAACACAAATGACCAAAACAAAAAAACCATGATAAACACAACGACAAAATAATTACGTGGATTAAAACGACCAATGACATTTCAATAGGCACAACATATTTTTCGTGTATTTTGCAATGCAATGAGCAACACATAATACATTAAAATGAAGGAAGTACAGGAAAAATTGAAAAACATGGAACCAATATGTTTAGCCCTGAAATAATTAAGATTTCTGTTGAAGAACCTCTGAACGCCCATATAAGGATAGATTCATCGAAAGGTATGAACGATAACTGCAGAAAATACAATATCCAGGCGGTGAGTTGGCAGAAACGTTAGCACGCCGGACGAAATGCTTAGCCGTATTTTGTCCACCTTTACGTTCTCAGTTCAAATTCCGCCGAGGTCGACTTTGCCTTTCATCCTTTCGGGGTCGATGAAATAAGTACCAGTGAAACACTGGGGTCAATGCAATCGACTTAATCCCATTGTCTGTCCTTGTTTCTCCCCTGTATGTTTAGTCCCTTGTGGGCAATAAAGAAAAGAGAAAATACAATATCCATCTCCAGTATAAATTGAAAAAATGCTAGGCAGAGGGAAAATATAGCAAGCTGGTGGGAGAGTGGAAGGATTTTATATAATACTGTGTCCCTCCATCCGAAATTCAACGGAAATATCAAAGGAATTGTGTATTTCTCTGGAATATATTCTTGATATAGCGGTATTGTATTAAGACGGAGCAGAAATAGACCGTTGAAGGGTCGGAAACACCATTCAAATGTTACTGAAGAAATACTCAAGTTAGGTAACCGGCCAGCCACTTTCACCAATAGAAGTGACAAGTGTTAATATTAACAACAGCAACTGACACATCGAAATAAAATAAAAATATTACAAACATGAACCACTGCATCGAGGGAAGATGCCAGAAACAGGCAAACGTATAACAACAGCCACGACAATATTGCAAAATACGTCAAGTGTAGTATGAATAGAATAAAACATCTAGTACAACAATTCACCGCCAAAGCCTAATATATGGAAGAACCACAAACACACACGTACAAACACACACGTACACACAAAGATAAACACCCCCTCCACACACACACACACACTTACATATGAAAGACGAATATACATGTATCTAGTTACTGGAAGAAAACACGTCCTTCCTAGCGGGAATATCTCAAGAATCAAATTAGCGTTAATCCTCGAGAGCCCATCATCACCAATATGTGGTGTGTTTTGCTAAACAGAAAACATTAGAGAACCTTTTGTTAGCTTTAGTAAAGTGACAGCTATAGACAAGATTAAAGTAGAAGAGGGGTCTTCGTAAAGTTCATGTTTGCCACACTCTCTAAATAACTCTTGGCTAATTAAATCTTTCAAGAGTGTTTCATCCTTTTCTTCTTCATAGGAACCAAAACTTGTCTTCTCTGGTTGTAAAGACACTTAGACACATATTAACCCTTACATCTCTTTATCTGTCTCCAACTTTTCTAGTCAATTGCTTGTGTCTTGCTTTCTCCATATAATTTATTCTTTACGACTCTGCTTCACTCTATAAAATTGTTCTTTATTCAAGGGTTTCTAAATTTCCATATCTCGATTGAGTTTTAATTTTATTATCTTACCGATGTGTCTGTTATTATCCTCATCATTATAATTTGTTTTTCTCCTCATCACAGACGTTGTCATCATCACCATCATCCTCAACTAGACGCATTACCTAGACCGCATGGTGCGTGACGTTCTTGAGCAAAGCACTTCATCTCACGTTGCTCTGCGATCACCACAACACCTGTCGCCTGATAAACTGTCTACTTGTTCAAACAATGAGAGTGAGCTAATTTACAACACATACTTGATCAGTATAAACAAAACATTTGTGCAAGTCATTCGGCAAAAGCTGAACGCCTACACGTCATCTTCAACTAGAGGATGCTTCACCATCATCATCATCATCATCATCATCAACATCATCATCATCAACATCATAATCATTATTATTATTATTATTATTATTATTATTATTATTATTATTATTATTTATTTATTTATTTATTTATTTCTTATTACGACCTGTCAGAGTCTACAGCACGCCAGGCAAAATGCTTAGCGGCATTTTGGTTCTTAGTTCAACGCCTTCTGGTATGGACTTAGCCTTTCATCGTTACGGGGTCAATAAAATAAGTACCACTTGAGCACTGTGATCGCTATAATCAACCATCTTCACCCCAAAAATTGTAGAAAGAATTTTTTACTATTCTTATTATTTTTCAGTAGTTTTATTTTTATAACGTGCTTTCACTTCACTACCGAGCGCAGCTCTGTGCGCCTTGGGTATGTGCTGTGGTTTGCTGTGATGCTCTTATGTTTACTGTATTGAAAGTGTTTTGCGTAGGATGTGTGCAGTGCCCAGTAGTGCAATTTTCTGTATGTTATATATATTTGTAAGTCCTGGTGTTTTTGTTAT
>NC_068992.1:26215662-26216848 GCF_001194135.2 Octopus bimaculoides
TGGGGGGCGAGATTCTTCATTTTCATATATAGCATATAAACTAAACATTTATTCGTGAAAAATTTGCAATTATAGTCATTTCACGCAACCTATGTGGAAAACGACTGAATGAAACCGAACCACGAAAAGAAATTAACGATGCAGAAGCCCCAGTAAGTCTCAACGAACGTTTGACATAAAACTGGTTCACATGTTTGAAGGACGGATAACACTGTCCTCGAAGACTAATCAGGATCCGGGAGACCCCCCCCCCCCTCTTGTGGAAGAGAGGGTCTCCCGGACATATTGTCGGCAGAACGTGCTCTTTCAAAAAGCACCACACATCGATACGTCCCTAACTTCATTCCTGTGAACTGACTGTCTTGAAATGTTGCTTTTGAGCTGCCCAATGCCTTGGCTTAAGGATATGTGAACATTTGCTTACAACTACTGACAAATCCACGACATACCTGTTTGTGGCACGGGATTGTAACACGAAATGAAAAAGTGGATCAGTTTTTTTATAATACTAATAAGGAAAATTAGTTTGTTTCGCTCGGTCGTGTTGTGTGTACGGTGGAATTTCGAGGGGGTCTTGCAATTAGAGCTTATCCCAGGTGCTGATACTATGAATCCTTATTCTTATGCTCAACAACTGCATCGTGCATATGATGATTTCAAATACTACTACCCAGCATTGGTCGATAGACGACCCGGTCCCCTACACAGCTAAGCATCAGTACATTTGCCAATACGACCACGTGCAAGCATGGGGAATTTGAATGGTAAACTCAAGTCAGACATCTGCTTTAAGAAATTTGAGGAACTTGAATGCCTACCTTATGTCAGACCTTGCAAGAAAATTCATTTCTTTGCTGGGCGGGATTCACCAATATGACTGAGATTGAGAAAATGAGCAAAGTTTTTTGGCTCTCAGCCAAGCAAATGTTATAAGCGTGGAGGTTCTCTTCTGATGCAATAAGAACAGACAAAATAAAATGGGGATATGTTTTGATGAATAAACGCATTTCATATGTAATTTATTTGAACTATTGATTAAAGCTTGAAATACGAAAACATTTTTGACTCGTAAGGATATATATATATATATATATATATATATATATGAGATCTCAAAGTATTATTATATCTATGCATTTGTATGTATGCATAGGTATACATGCATACATACATAAATACAATCATA
>NC_068992.1:26219595-26221357 GCF_001194135.2 Octopus bimaculoides
GTGAATGCCATGTAAAAACTAGTTTCATTTGTCAGCCATTTCACCAAACTCACAATTCATACTTTGCGGAGTGCTGCCATATGCCATGGTAGAAAAGGGAAAAGTTAGGTAGCCTCAGGTTACCCTAACAAATCCTAACTCAGGTATAGGATTCCTGCTGTGACAAATTTTAATTATTAAGATTTATAAGCTTTTGGCTGCATTTACTGGCACAAGATAGCTACATATGCATATTCAGAGTGGAGCAAACGCGTACGTGTGTTATATGTTTAAAGACTGAAGAAAAAAGCCAAGTCTTTTCAAAATGATTTTCTATTTAATTCGTATAAAATTTAGCAAGCGGGTTGCTAATATCTGCGCTCTTTTGGATCGTTGCGTTCCTGTGTCTCAAATTAGTTGATTATTGATTTTCTTATATATAGAATAATTACTGAATCAGTTAGTTTGGATTAGATGTACATCTTAGACGATTGTTAGGAAGAAATCATGCATGACCGGCAAAGAAGCCGAGGTGACTTTTTCAAGACTAAAATCTAGGGTTAAATTTTAGGCCTATATGACGTCATATGCGGTGTGTACGACAACTTTATGTATTAGTTGGAGTGATTTTCTGATCTTCATTATTGCTTTCGGCTGTGTACGTTCCAGTTTTTTCCAGGTATCTTTTGATTCACCTTACTGCCGTGCTTGGGATAGAACGCAGAACCTCTAGGTGACTGCACTGCATTTCAGTGCCTTTATCCACTACGCTATACCAGTAGGCAGTGTCAAGATTTTATTACGATAAATTTATTAGCTTCAGTGAAGATAACTGACATTGTAACAGCATTAAATATGATAGCTTATATCATTTGCAGCAAACACATATTTTGACAGTTTCCGAACTGTTTGCTTAATTTGTAAAAAATAGTCCAGTTTTAAGATAGCCATTAAAGCTGTCTATAACAGAAAACCAAATAAATTTGGAGAATTGTTGATGAAAGTGTTTTGGAAAGTTACGTTTAAATTTTAAAATTGTTTTAAAATCACAGTAGTTTGAAAGATTTCAATGTCGTTACATATCATTTCTGCTCCGTTCATATAATTGATACCAAATTCTTATTTAAATGTGTTTTTGATTCTATTATTACAATATTTAATTGGATAATTACCGCTCGAATTACTATCTAGGGCACTGGGAGTAACGTTTTGTTATAATCCTTTTTTTTCTTCTTCTTTCTGCTGTTGACTCAAACCCTGAAATTGTGGCAGTAAGTGGGTTGGTCTTACACGTCGTCTCCAACAATGTACTGACACTTATTTTATTGACTCTGAAAGGATAAAAGGTAAAGTCGACCGAGTTTGAATTTCATACTTTCGATAAAATAAATACCAGTTGACCACCAGTGTCGATGAGATTAATTTCCTATTTCCCGAAAAGCATCAAGTATTGTACCAACAGTAAAAACGATTACTTCTGTATTAGTATATTGATTATTATGAGTCTGTTTTAACTTTTATGCTATTTACATAAATTTGTAATTATCCTGCTAAACACTCAACAATTGTTTCTAAATTATGCATCTACCATTTTGAGGAAATACAATATCAGAAATTATTCCTTTATTCTTTAACTTCTCTCAGTCATTTGGCTGCGGCCATGCTGGAACAATGTCTTTAGTCGAGCAAATTGAACCCAGGACATATTCTTTATAAGCTTAGTACTTATTCTATCGGTCGATTATTAGTACTTATTCTATCGGACAAATTTGTTTTAGTCTCT
>NC_068992.1:26227739-26233490 GCF_001194135.2 Octopus bimaculoides
TATATATATGTATATATATTTATACATATATGTATACATATACATACAGACATACACAGAGAGATTTATATATGCATACACAAATAAATACGTAACTATGTGTATATGAGTGTGTGTATGCGTGTGATTCAGTATTTGGTTATGTATTTCTAAGTATTCGTAGTATTTGTTCTTTTTACATAATAGCGATAAAAAAATTCCGTTATAAAATTATCGATCTTTTCGTTTGGAGATGCTTCATTGTATTTTCAGAAAAATTAATCTGGCGGGAATTTCTTTTATTTCCACCTCGATAAGTAAATGGGTATTCACTAACTTGAACAAGATGTACTTATATTTTATCGTGTTTTATATATTTTTGCAATCCTTCATAATCTATATTTTTACCTTTTAATATTCTTCTGTGTCTATAAATAAAAAAACTATAATAGTAATAGAATATCGAAATATATATGCCTTCTAAAAGAAAGTACAGTACGATATACGTTGGATTATTGTATTAGAAAATATTGTAAATATTCTCTCTGTAGGTCCCGGAATACTTTCTGTGTTCAATTTGTAAAAATAGCAGATTCATTAATAAAGAAGTACGTATGCACTATGTTGACTTCAAAGAAAACTCAGCATGACTACAGAAGTTGCCTTCACTACTACTACTACTACTACTACTACTACTACTACTACTACTACTATACTACTGCGGCTGCTGAGACCCCATCGGTCATGACTGACCATGGGATGCACCTAGAAAGTTACCTCCCAGGCACATGTTCAGGCAATGATGTTTATGGAAGACCAGCAGTCACCCATGCATGGAGACTAAATTAATGGTTTGAGTCTCTAGAAGATTTCTTCATTGAAAGGGTAGTGAAAGATATGTTGCCTCGGATAATTAATATAGTATGTGTGGGCCTCCGATCAGTCATCTTACGTTTATATAATCATTACTTTTAAGTAATTTGCTAAATGTTTAATACTATGAATGTGTTTTCGTTTTCTCCTTTCTGTTTTTTTTTTTTTATATCTTGTTCAAAACTCTCACTGGCCATTGGATTTCAGTACCACTGTGGCAACACCCGCAGCTCTTATTCTATTTGTCTGTAATTGTCTTGCCCGCTCGAAAAATATTAGCGAGTCAGGCAGATGAGACCTTATGAATATTTTTGTAGTGTTTATCTTTAAATTATTAGTTATCGGGACAGAATTGGAAGCGCATTTTGACTAGCGGTGTATAACAACATATTGCGGTCTTGTCGATGCAATAATACGGCAGTATCTAAATTTTAATTCTGAAACGTTGAGTATTGAATTCCAAGAGGTATTCTGCAATGATTCCAGAGTTTCTGCAGATTATCAGTGTAAGTTTCAGTAAAAATCTAGTCAAGAAAACGTCCTGGGTATTTCTTCCTTAATAATTACTCTCCTTCATGTATCGATGACAAAAGCAAAGTTAATAGTACATAATATTAATAGCGAGATTTCAAATGCTGCGAGATTTCAAACATCATATTGGAGGTAACGGTAGGTGAAGTAGGAGAATGAAAGAGATCATGCGAAGTCAATAACGGCTTATTTCTAGAAAGTCGATTAAGTAATCTATAAACCGCTTCTGTAGAAACTAGAAATGTGAGATAAACATGACATCAGTTATATCAACAGATTTTAGTTTATATTCAGGCCTTTCAATGTCTATTTTCGATTTTCCATCCTTTTCCTGTATCAGAGTATATAATGAAAGCATAATTTCATAGTGTACCACGTCTAAATTCCCTTGTGGGAAGTCACATTCGGTGAATAAATCAGGATAGGAGATAATTGAGAAGACATAGAATATGAAATTACATGGAATTACAAATAAGAAAGTGACAGATAATGATCCGGAACTGAGGCACAGCTAATACAAGGTTACAAGGATATATAACTGCATCAACACAAGGACACTGCACATCTGGGGGATGAGAGGCACTAATGTAGAGATGATGCAATCTTGTCTCTCTTGCACTCCTACATCAAAATCTACTCAGCATTCCTACTATTGGGAATAGAAATGAAATCGGGCCTGATCAATAATGATACAAAAATTGTTTAGCTTGCATACAGACCCCATTTCAGAAACTTATAGATTTAAGGTAGTTATTGAATATGCTGATATCACCAAGAATTGTAATAACAATGCTCGCTAAACCAGCGAGGTACGGAAATAAAATACAGAAGACGTAATACATAATGAGAAGCAAAATGTTACATGATCTGCAATCTATGTACATCTACTTTTCGTTCTGATACGCAGCAACTTCGGCCTGTTTGTAAACATTCCGACCTGTGGATATATGCATACATACATACATACATACATATATAATATATATATATATGTATGCATTTATGTATGCATGTTTGTTGTTGTTGCTGGTACTCCGTCGCTTACGACGTCGAGGGTTCCAATTGATCCGATCAACGGAACAGCCTGCTCGTGAAATTAACGTGCAAGTGACATAGCACTCCACTGACACGTGTAGCCTTAACGTAGTTCTCGGGGATATTCAGCGTGACAAGGCTGTCCCTTTGAATTACAGGCACAACAGAAACAGGAAGTAAGAGTGAGAGAAAGCTGTGTTGAAAGAGTACAGCAGTGTTCACCACCATCCCCTGCCGGAGCCTCGTGGAGCTTTAGGTGTTTTCGCTCAATAAACACTCACAACAGGTGCACCATATGCCACATGTCAGATGATGAGATGATCGCAGAGTAACTTGAATTAAAGCGTTTGGCATAAGATCACAACGCAACGCCCGGTCATTTGACACCAGCCATACAAGAACACCGCCTCGAAGGGTTTTAGTCAAACAAATCGACCTCAGGACGTACTTCTTAAGTCTAGTACGTACTCTATCACTTTCGTTTGCGGAAACCGCCAAGTTACAGTCATATAAACACACCAACACCGACTGTTAAACGGTGAATGGAGACAAATGGAGACAAACAGGCACAAATACTCACAAAGATACACACACACGCACACACACAAATGCCCTCACAGACACACACACATATATCTATATATACAAGAGGCTTCTTTCAGTTTCCTTCTACCAAATCCACTCAGGATATTTCGGCAGGCCCGAGGCTATAGCGGAAGACACTTGACGCAAGGTTACACGCAGTAGGACTGAACCCGGAATCATGTCACTAAGAGGCACCTTCTTACCACCCACCAGACCTAAGCAGAGACGGTCATATCCATGATGTATCCTCTTGAAGCATGTCTGTTTATTTCAATACACCAAATCAATATGCAGATGTTATATTTTTATGAGGTTTGTATAAGTCTATAAGTGTTGAAAATATTGGGAAATATTGGAGTAATAATATCAAAAAAAGGATATTGGAAAATTTTCGGTTATTATTTACTTCCATTTACATATGTTACACTTGTTTCTAACAGCAGATATCTTACATAGCTAAAACATGTGCAGTTTTGCCACTCTTATTAGCAAATGAAACACGTGTGATGGTGAATGAATAATACCACAAAATCTGTTAATCGCCTGCTTTGGTTTGTATAGACATACATGTGTGTATGTGTATATATGATATGTGTGTGAGTGAGTGTGTATGTGTGTATGTGTCTGTACTTGCAATTATCTATTTGTTATTGCTGTGTTTTTTACCGACCATTAAGCAATCAATGAGAGAGTTTTCTAAAAGTGCAATCATTAATATGAGGAGAGGCATAGTTTCTCGATTTCAAATGAATATTTACACGTTCCGCCACAACGAAGCAAATTTCATTCGCATACATCTACGAGAAGGCCGTGATATATCTAAAATATTCTGCCAGATATGTTTCTGGAGGCGATACTAAAGCAATGTTTCAAACCAACGTCTAATTATGCAGCCTTTAAATATATCGGTGTTCAATTAGAATAATTGCCCTCAGGAAGAAATTCGCATCTAATTCGTTATACATTAACAGATAAAATCGTTATTCACAATGTTCGTGTCACTCGGAATAATTTATTTCTGGAATGCTTGAAATATTCAAAGGGTATTTGATGACGTTAATGTGTCTGTTGAACAATATTTTAAAGTGCATTTATCTGCGCTTTCATTTTCTCCTTCCTGTCATGTATATATATATATATATATATATAAGTATATTATAATTAAGGGTATCTGGTATCTCTTAGTTACCCTTAATTATAATTTTGATAATAATTATAACCTTTTGAGGTTTTTAATCCTATGCTGGCCACCTGATAAGATCGGTATTTTAAATAACGATCTTATCCTTATTTATATATTAAAAATAATATATATATATATATAATCAAAATAAGCAACACGAATTTTAAAGATGGTTGCAGTACGCGCGTTTCATGCTACTCCTTTTATTTAAGTAATGCGAGCATTACATTAAATGCAATATGTAGAGCAATCTTCAGCTGCACGAAAATGCAGAAAATTACAGTAGAATAGACATATTATAATTGTGGCAACATTTCAAATCCAAGTGGGAGGAAGAATACATAAAAATCCATCTTGACATAGTCAAGTCTATCAGGCTAGTAATTGGTTCTAGGCAAAAATTCTAACTGTCTCTGATTTTATTGTCTCTTATCTAGTAGTAATAGTATAAGGGAAGGTGTAAGCATTATGCATGGAAATGGCTATAAAGGATATGGTTATAAAGGTTTCTCTGGTCAGAGTGGCAACACTCTTATAGGTTGGTTTTTTTTTACTACTATGAAAATGTTGAAGAATTAAACCCTAGGTATATAGGTCAAACAGGGCTTTTTCTTTAGTCTGAATAGAGCATCGGTATTGTTTTACAGACATCAATATTAATTTAAACAATATTTTAACAATATTTTATCAATATAATGAAATGTCCTCGTTAAGAGATTTAACATTTTATACAAAAATCATGAAGTAATGTCAGTATTGAATTCAAAGGCTATAAGGTGTAAGGTCTAAGGATATTAAGTATATTGGGTTCATGAAAAACTATTTTGAATTATTTTTAAATGATTTTAAAATTTTAGCTGATATATATAATAATACAATTTTGAAGACACATAAATGTAAGCTATAATTTTATAATGTGAAGAAAAAATTAGTATAGGATTTATATAGTTTATGATAGTGGGTTTACTAAGGTTTGAGGGACAGAAAAAGAAAAATGATATTAGGAATTAATAAGGCCATCCAATACAGGAACATGATGATTGATTAAAAGTTTCATTAGTCATGAGTTTGTGTTAAGATTAACATGGGCTACTTAAAGAATATTAATTGAATAAAGATTAGATTAATTTTAGGCATAAGGATTAGATTTATTTAAGTTAAAAATTTTAAAAAAACAAGACACTATTGCTGTAAGCCCTGGAATAATGTAATAAATAATAATGATTCCTATGATGTTTATGTATTCTTCCTCCAACTTGGATTTGAAATGTTGCCACAATTATAAGATGTCTATTCTACTGTAATTTTCTGCATTTTCGTGCAACTGAAGATTGCTCTACATATTGCATTTAATGTAATGCTCGCATTACTTAAATAAATGGAGTAGCATGAAACGTGCGTACTGCAACCATCTTTTAAATCCGTGTTGCTTGTTTTGATTTTTTGATCATCTAGTTTTTGGAATGTTTTTTATATAATACCATACCATACTATATTCTGGTGCCTAAACATAAGTACCATATTCAATTTTTGAATATAAATCTAAACCTTATATATATATATAT
>NC_068992.1:26233760-26241044 GCF_001194135.2 Octopus bimaculoides
TGTGTGTGTGTGTGTGTGTGTGTGTGTGTGTGTGTGTGTGTGTGTGTGTGTGTGTGTGTTGTGTGTGTCTCTGTGTTTGTTTCTGTGTGACTGTTTGTGTGTTTCTGTGTCTGTGTGTATTATATTATATTATATTATTTTATATTATATATAATCGTCTTTCGATTATATTTTATTATATTATATTAAATTTTTCTCATCTTTATATTTGGTGCTTCGAACTTATACCCATCTTAATTTGTAGCCTATTTTTTTTCTTACTTATTGACTAACCCGCATATTATATGATACCTAACCGTAACACGTAAGCTTTATTTGTAAGAAAGCTTGCATTTCGGTATATTACTCCTTCTGTATTATTTGTAATATCATATATTCTGTACATAACCAGATCATTCTATTCGATTCAAATTATTTCCCATATATACTATTTTCTAAACTTAATATTGATCTAAATATCAAGTCTAATCAGATTCACATTTAGAGTGTGACCATAATTCACATCGACATACATCCTTCCCTACACTTATCAATTATAACATCTACCCAAGAAATACGTGGGTGGGTGTTACAACTGATGACTGTTTGCTAATCCCTTAAGATCACAAACCCTTAATTAGGCTACTTTTAAAGCCATTATAGACTTTCATATTTCTCTCGTAAAGTATATGTTAAAACATACCTATTTTAAATTAGAAAACGCATTTGTAATTGTTATAGAATATAGCTCATACTTAATCGAATTCGCTCGCGGCGAAACAGCATGTTTACGTAATTTGAAAGCTTTTAATAATCTGTTAGCATTAGAAATCAATCTTCACTTCTTTTCTGTATATTACTAATATTATTATTCCTAGTATCAAACCAGGTTCCCAGAAACGTTCGATTTAATTTTAATTTAGTAGAATTAATAACATGCTAATTATACTTGAATGTAATCTAATTTCTAGTCATTTCCCTCATTTTCAGAAGATGTAACGCTATTTTATTGCGGCATTTTATAACATTTTTCTTGAACATGGCAAGTTATTACACACAATTTGAGTGCATATAACATCTATATATTTACCACGAACTATAGTTAAGTAACACTTTTATTTTTACTTTATGTTTATTGCAATATTTCTTCCTATACTCAACATGTTCCTTGATATTTTCATTAAACACTGATGTTATTCTGGGATAACTTTTCGCCTCTTCCTTTTCACAACTGTTTTAATAGTTCAAACTCCAGTAAATTTGATTTGTAAGTTCTTGAAATTACCTCACTCTTTCTTTAAGAGTTATTTTTTATATTGAATTCCGACAAGATTTTAGATAACCTTGCCTGTCAGCTTTGTATAAACTTACATGCACTGACTACATAGATTAACAAATTTAATCTCGATAACCATAGCCAGCAGTACCGTCATAGAGCAGATTCCATCACAGACTAAGTAATTATACTCTCGTCAATCCAATCATGCGTTTACAGTTATATAAAACCAATAAAGAAACCCCTTTGCTTTGCTCATTACACAGATTCTATCATGTTATGCTTACAAAAGAAGCATTTGAAATGACACAAGCACGTTGTATCTTACTAGAAATTAAACAATATACGTGCGTTTGTTGATCCTATTTGTAATAAAAGTTGTAACTCATCTTTTATTCTTTGTATCTTATTTGTGCTACGTCATAACATTTATTTTCCCTTCGCTTAGTTATTATCTAACTTATAAAATTTATACATTTGATATCCATTGTCCTCTATTTCGAATCTATATAAACCAGTAGCGTCCTTTTTCGCATTGAACCGACCAATGATATTTTATCTTTTATGTTTTAGTTTGAAATTTATATAGTTTTCTTTCAATCAGACTTGCATTCACTTACTGTATCACAATAATAAAATATTGTTATATTTACGTATTATACATTATATGATATGTATAACCCACTCGATAGGACAAAGTATCCGTTTCAATGATTGCTGTGAAAGTTAAACGTTGTACAGATATGAATAAAAAAATTATAAGTGATTAATTCCTCACCGTATTGCAAGACAAATAAACGGTTTACTGCTGTCTGCAAAAGACGTTTCATAGGATAGAATTGCAAATGATGTACCGTTTTGAAATAATTGTAACAATGATACTATTGATTATAGTGAAATATGAAGTAATCCATATATAGGTACATATTTAGCAGGGAATAAATCCATTTAATTTTGAGAGGAGAGTAAAAGGAGACGGAGTGATAAATTGTTTGGTATAGAATAAATGTGCATGTAACGAGAAATTTCCCTCAGACTTTTTTCGCAGCGAAATGTCTTCTTGCGTTTGAATGTACATAGAGACGTAAAAACTACCATGGTACATGCATATATACTACAATATAGCAGTATACTTTCACACAGGAATGCATATAAAAAAATTGGTTCGGGGATTGAAAACCTATTACTTTTTTAATGTATGAATATACCTTACTGGTTTCCACGGTGGTATAATTTATTCATGCATTTACTTTCTCCTTGAATGGGAAGACCGAACTGGAAAAAAAAAAAACTAAAAGAAAAACAATGAATAAAACAAATTTCCATAGCAGTAAAACATGAATAGTTTTCACAGCAAAATTATATATTGAAAATCCAAGTTTCATTTTTATAAGAAATGATGCTAAACGTTCGATAAATTTCATAGTAATTTAACATAACAGAAATTTGAAAGTTCAGTAAGTTTCATTCCAATAAATTATGTTAGCAATTTGATATGATGAAGATTTTAAAGTAGGAAAATATGCTTTTGACCAGCGTTTTCGTGATGTGTGAAGCAGAATTTTTTTGTTTTTTACTTTAGTCATTCGAATGTGAAACGTTATTTTCCATACAATATTGCATTTTATGTAGATTTTACGTTATCGGTTCAACTTCTAGTTTAGTGCACACTCAAAGTCTCCACTAATTTTTCTACCTCTGGCATAGCATTTTGATTGGCTGATTGCTCGTGGACCTCATTTGCTTATCGTACGTTCTGGTCATGTGTCATTGTGCGACAACACTACAACGTTCCGGGTGCTATTTCATCTTCAAATGCCACTGCCCGATCAATATGTTATAGTATCACATGCTTTTCTCCCCCTCTCTCTCTCTCTTTCTTGTCTTGTGGAGATCCGGTTTTAACTAAAAGTATGTATAATTAAAGATTTTTCGACAGTATTTCTCGACACCGCCCTAGGATTGCGTTAATTTAAATGCTTATTAATTAACTGTAACAAATAAACAACTATCCAGAACAACGCATTACTATTGATATATATATATATGTGTGTGTGTGTGTGTGTGTGTGTGTGTGTGTGTGTGTGTGTGTGTGTGTGTGTGTGTGTGTGTGTGTGTGTCTGCATGTGCGTGTGTATATACATTTTACATTGAAATTTATACATTTTTCTTTCATAGATAATCTCACTTGCATTCATGTACTGTATCAAAATAATGAATGATTATGTTTACATATTATGCACAATACGATATGTATAACACACTCGCTAGAACAACGTATTATATATTCTTTCATTCTTTTCTTCTTTAACTTCTTTCAGTCATTTGACTGAGGCCGTGCTGGAGCACCGCTTTAAAGGATTTTAGACGACGACTTCGACTCCAGGACTTATTTTTTGTAAGCCTAGTACTTATTTTATCAGACACTTTTGCTGAACTGCTAGGTTACAGAGGATATAAACACACCAGCATCGGTTGTCAATTTTAATTAGTTTTATAATCAAACCACACACACACAAACGTACACACACATGCATATACAGGCACACGCACACACTCCTACACACATGTACAAGCACAGGCACACATACACACTCACACACGCACACATACGTATTCACATATGTATATATCTTTTATCTCATAGTCGTTTCATGTCAGTAGACTGCAGCCACGTTGGAGCACCGTCTTAAGGAATTTTAGTTTAGCCTGGTACTTATTCTGTCGGTCTGTTTTCCCTAACTTCAAAATTATGGGGAGGTAAACGCACCAACACCGGTTGCCAAGCGGTGATGGGCGTCAAATACAGAAACAAAGACACACACTCACTCGCTTTCTCTCTCTCTCTCTCTCTCTCACACACACACACACACACACACACACACACACACACACACACACACACACACACACACACACACATATGTTTCTGTTGTGCTTGTAATTCAAAGGGTCAGCCTTGTCACACTGTGTCACGGTGAATATCCCCGAGAACTACGTTAAGGGTACACGTGTCTGTGGAGTGCTCAGCCACTTGCACGTTAATTTCACGAGCAGGCTGTTCCGTTGATCGGATCAACTGCAACCCTCGACGCCGTAAGCGACGGAGTGCCAACAACATGTATATATATATACCTGTGTATATGTGTGTTTGTGTGTGTGTATGATGAGAATGTAACTCGTGCGTTTACTGTTTCTAGAGACATACCGTCTCACATTATAATTATTTTAATTCACATCCACCAAATATGCTAATATTACAATCTTATACATTAGTGCCAGTTGCCTAAGTTCCCTTAAACTTAATCTTGATTATAGATTGCACAGCTTTAAGGATAATTCTTAATCGTCTTACCTTCATAGCATACGGTAGACATCGAGCACCAAATTAATTATCTCACGTTGTTAGAATATGTTCCTAATCCTCTTCGTTTATCTTCTTCTCAACGTTACATCGTCATCTGCTCCTTCATTTTCTAAAACCTTTTTCATATATTCTCAGCCTGATTACATATTAGGTTGCTGCTCACAAGTCATTGTTGTTTCGCTTCTTTTTCCCTATATCTTCTTTGTTATTTATTTTAAAGTCTCGCATACATCGCAGGACATCTTAGTTTGTCTTCTTTAAAATCTCTTTTCCCGCTTACTTACACAGTATCTCCAAAACGGCTCAACACTATCCTTTCCATTTATTTAAACATATATTCCTCATGTCAATTTTCTATTACAAATGTAGATTTCTTTCTTTCTTTTTTTCCTCTGAAGATTTCTTAACACAACAATTAATGATTCATATTTCAACATTGCATTGTAGTCTGTTTACATTGCTAAAAGTTCTTATGTCTTTTCTTCAAGTAATTTAATATATTACGCCTGAATTTACTTGGTCATTTCAGCTCCGATAAGTTATTGCTTCTAACTCAGCAGTCTTCATCTCTCTCTCACTCTCTCTCTCACTCTCTTTCTCACTCTCTCTCTCACTCTCTCTCTCACTCCCTCTCTCACTCTCTCTCACTCTATATACACATACATATATATATAAACACTGCATGGTGAACTACTGGTGAGGTGCCGCTTTGCATTTCGTCTGGCGTGTTACCGTTTCTGCCAGCTCTCTCTCTTAATAATAATAATTATTATTATTTCCACTGGAAGCACAAGGCCTCAAATTTGAAGGAAGGGATTAAGTCAGTGAACTGCTCTTGCAAAGCAGTCAATTTGCATGACTGTATTTTAGTTAAGGCTATTTATTTCATAATGCCTGTCCAGAGTTTACTATCTTAGATATTTTCCATTGACATCAACTAAAGAGCTAGATATAAGTCTGAGAATCCTGTTAGGATTCCCAAGCAGATACGGTGTGTTCACACATTTTTAGAGGCGCACGTCTCAGTGGTTAGAGCATTAGGCTCACAATCATGAGATAGTATGTTAGATTCCTGGAATGGGGTCTGTGTTGTGGTCTTGAGCTAGACACTTTATTTCGCATTACTCCAGCTTAATCAACCGTAGAAATGAGTTGCGGTATCACTGATGCCAAGCTGTATCGGCCTCTGCCTTTCCCTTGGTTAACACCAGTGATGTAGAGAGTGGAAGTTCGCATGCACGGGCGACTGCTAGTCTTTCATAGACGACCTTGCCCAGATTTGTGCCTGTGAGTGGAACTTTCTAGGTGCATCCCAAAGTCATTCATGACCGAATGAGGTCTTTACCCTCTACTTGTTTTTACCATTAGAGAGAATTTTCCTCCACAATGAGTGCAGTGAATTTGCCTTTTAGCAGTTGAAATATTTTAACTTACCTAAACTTGGTATGTGTATATATACATACATATATATACATGTGTGTGTGTGTATGTGTGTGTGTGTATGTGTGTGTGTGTATGTGTGTGTGTGTGTGTGTGTGTGTGTGTGTGTATCGGCCAGTAAAAAATATCACTTACTAATAAGGCATCGAGTAGCTCCTTAGCCCTTAATAAAATCTTTTTTAATCATACTCGCTATAATTATTACCATGTTGGTACTCAACTCATTCTTTAGATATTTTCTTTTCTTTTCCAAAATTCGTAATACACATCATTCCTAATTGTCCTTTTCGTTTATTAATAAAACCTCTTTCAGTTGAATGATATACATCATTCATACAGTAAAATCATTTGGCTGTAAAAAGCAAATCATTTAACATATCCTTATATATCTGTCTGTATGTATGTTTGTATGTATGTATGTACTTGTATAAGAAGATATATTCATACACACACACACACACACACACACACACACACACACACACACACACATACATACACATATATATATATATATGTGTGTGTGTGTGTGTGTGTGTGTGTCCGTGCGAATATGTATGTATGTATGTATGTAATTGCGTGTGTTTTCATTACCTGCAAATCATTACTCGAAATACCAAATGATTCTATTACATGCATGATTATTTTGTTATGACTCAGTGAAAGAAAGAGAAATTTAATGCTCTTTTGAGCAGAGATTTGGTTATCAGTGGATGAAATTAAATTATGTCAAATTGGGCGAATTTGCATAATTTAATGTTGCTACTTTCATTGAGTCAAGCAGTAACGAGTGTAACGTTATTTTGTAAATGAAAATTGGCTGTTATATTTAGATGTAGAAAAAGTGTCTAAGTCATATGTATTCACTATAATCGCTACTGCTAGGGTTTGCAAATCAGTTGGCTTACTCATAAAACAGTTACGGTCCTTGAATGGAGAGTAAAACTTCAATAATCTAAAACAATTCACTGTATAAGCTTTATCTAATTCATTTCGTACTTAGATAGGAAAGTTGAATTGTATTGTACTAAGTGAATTATTTTATATTAGAGTTAGTACTTGTAAAGAATGAAAAATTAATATCAAAGTTATTACTGAAATATTTTATGTATATTTCCCGCCCTTCACAATTAAACCTCAGAGTATTGATATGTATCTACATTTAGGTTATTGTGATATCTTCGCTGGTATATATATTTTCATATATATATATATATATATA
>NC_068992.1:26241474-26245661 GCF_001194135.2 Octopus bimaculoides
TATATGTATTGTTTATATGTTGAAGGCCATGGTACTATTTAGATTTGATTAATTGTTTGTAGGCGTAATATTACATAAAGTCGTTAAACTCGAATTTGATATTTGTTCTCTGATGAATGGTTTTTTTTTATCTCAATTACATTTGAGCTCTTCTTTTTCGCAGTCTTATAAAACCCTTTTGTCTCCATTAAAAGAGGCAAAATTTATTTCTTGTCGCATAAACATATATATATATATATATATGTGTGTGTGTGTGTGTGTGTGTTTATGTGTGTGTGTGTGTGTGTGTGTTTGTGTGTGTGTGTGTATATATATGTATTACGGAGATGTACTTGCATAGCAAGTGGCTTGGTCTGAGATCTTGTGCTGAAACAAAAACAAGTGCATCGTACAAGGTGTTTATAAGCCATTTAAGTTCACACGAAACAGCATTAGATTCACTTCAGCATTTAAATTTAATTTGTGTCACAATATTTTCGTCGCCCTGAAACCGCGACTTGTTCACTGACAAAACTTCGTGCTGCATTTATATGTGTGTGTGGGGGGGGGGTTGTAAGTGTGTGCATGTGTGTGTGTATGAATTGATAAAAACAGATAGGCGCAACGTCAAACTGTTAAGGAGAATTATAGTCAACTAAATGTGACTAAGTGCATTAAGACAGCTACATTGCTAGTAATAAGTGTTAAAGCGTTCCAATGCTATTTTAAAGCACATAACATATATTCGGAATGGCGCTGCAATCACCCCGAACACCGAACCGAGGATTCCTTAGGCTGACCTTAGAAAAGAATAATCGTTTATTAGTTTATTTTAGTTCATACTTTCCAAGGAAATTAAATAAAGCACAACAAATGAACGAAATATAAACGAATTAGAATATTTATTTTCTTGCATTTAAGAATATTTCGTCTGTTGCTTCAAAATACTTGTGCTACATATGCATGCATGTGTGTTTCTGTATACTATGTCTTTCACAAAAATCAGTAAACACCTAATTTAGGTGGAAATTTGAACGAGTAAACTAGCAAAACATGCTTTGTCACGAATGTAAAAGAAAAATATGAATAAAATGAAATAAAAAATAAGTAAATAAATGTGCTTAGAAATAATGTCTGTCAAATGTTTGAGGTACAAATGCGTAAATGTTTCCGAAATAAAGTATTGAAATAAAGAAAGAAGAAAACATTTTTCTATTGCGTGTGCATATTCTTTTAAATTCTGCCATTAGCTGTTTAACGTTAAGCGAACCTCAGAATAGAATCAAAGAGACAAATACAAATAGTTGGAAGAAAAAAAATTTGATCTGATTTTCAATTATATCTTGTTGCCCTTTATTTCTGTTTTTACTTTGTCTTTACTGTGTATATATTTAACTATTTATTCAGATAGTGTTTTCCTCGCCAGAGAGTCCGTTATATCTAAGTCATGTTTAATCAAGAACGAGAAATAAAGTAAAATAAACAACGATAACGCAAATAAAAGAACGTTTGCTCTGTCTGATATATTTCATGATTCGGTCTACTTTGGAGATCTTACAACTTTTAATGCATTCGCGTTTCACAAAAAAAAATGTTACAAATAAGTAAATAAATAGACGCATTTGCAAAGAAAACAACAATACTACTTGGACATCTGTAATGTCTCTCATAACAGCGATTGGATCATTAGAAAAGGTTAGAAAGGAAAGATGTAAATAAGAAAGAGTCAACGAGTATGATTCATTTATAAGAATCAGAGTGTAAATGTGGTGCAAATGATTGGTGAGTATTAGATGTTGCTGTGGCATAAACATTTTGCTATTAAATTTAATAATAATAACAAGTATACTTAACAAAATTAGTGGAATCGAAGTAAAGGAAATATTGAAACCTCGCGTTATTTTTACTTTTTCTCAGTAACCTTTCTACAAAAGAAACTGTTATTTTCATTTCATATGTTTCTTTTTTAATGAATAACAGTTTGGGTTTATCTATATTGATTGATGGTGATGATAATTGTAGTGTTAGCCTTGATCTTATGGATGATGATGACGATGAAGACGGCGGTGAGGTAATGATGTGCACAACTTTAATAATGAATTACTTGATGGTGGTGATGCTAATGAAGTGGAGGAAGACGGCAACGATGGTTGTCATGATGGTAAGGGACGAAAAGAGGTTGGTGTTGAAAAAGAGCACATGCTTTCTGAATTTCTTTTTCCTGGATAAAGAACAGGTTTATGATATACTATTCTCCATTAACCAATAATATTAAGACTTTGAAAAACTTACATTTCCTCTTAGTGTTTCTGAATTATGTTATACCATGAATCAAAAGTGATCTTTTCTTATCCAAACGCACATGCAACACCAGAGTCACAGTTATTTCGATTCACAATAGTTTATTTTAACTAAGCCATCATGTCATTTCCATAGATTTAAATGAAAAAACCAAGTAAAACTTGTGCGAACAGCAACATGGTTTTTATCAACATTCCCGTTTTAAAGTGTCGAACTGATCGATTCTTTAGAGTGCCTGATAGATTTATTATTCCAGCTTTCTTATTTCGAATACTTCAAAAATCTAATTTGCCTTAAATCATTTCCTGAAGTGATGAAGTAAAGGAACGGTCTTGTACAGGAACCAGTTTTTCTTTCTATCTTTCTACCTGGCAAGACGAAGCATTGACACAATCTACAATAGACCAAACATTAATGCTGTGTTTTTAAATATATATATTTCAAAATACACTTAAAAGAAAATTGCTTGAATTAGAATTAACAGTTAATTACACTTTATAATACTTGGGAAAATAAATTCCAGAGAAATATTCGGAAAATTCGTTAAAGACGAAGCACTGGAATTAGTATAAGAGTCTAACTATACTGATTTTGTATACATGCCTATAAAAACAGAGTAATCGACAGAACTTTTCACACTACGAATAAAGCGAATGCGTCTCGGCTTAAAATGCTTTCCAAATCATAAAGGACAAAATAAAGGACAAAAATATGCGTTTTAGAATACACATGAGATAAATTGAAAATAAAAGAAATTACAGAAATCCAGTTTTCTCATCGAAGATTTTAAGCATCTTAGAAAAAAAGTAACATGAAATGCCATCACATTGTTTTATCACCAATAAGTTGGTTAAGTTTATAAATTATACATACTGGATACAAAGATGACAAATGAAATTATTTGATTTAGAACTGTTCCTGTTAATGTCTTGGCAGTATGGTATATGAATAGCAATTCCATAAATATTCATTCTTCATCGAAATATAAGAAACGTGACGTTCTTTCTTGAGCTCCTTTATGGATGTAGCCGATTACTTATACACAACGAGTTTAATCGATTATTTCAAACTTAAAATATTTCTAAGAATTATGTGCGTATTTGCCACTTGAGTGCCATGATTTTGGACAATGAAATCAGCTTTTGAAAGATGAAATTATTTAATGTAATTCGATTTACAGTATTATTTTAGAAAACTTTCCTATTTTCTATAAATATATTATAGTAAATATTCACCTAAAAACATCTAATCGAAACTGTCTCCTTAATTTCACAGATAAGAAAGGTACTAATAATCAACTACTACAAAACATAACAAAAAATATAGAATTATTATGAAAGAAAATCAAGAAAACCTGAAAAATTGGTGAAGATTTAACAAGTGATCTTGGCAACTTGTCGAATTAGTAGACACGAGAAACGTTATGATTGCTTCAAGCTGCATAATATTTCTGAATGAAAAATAATAAGAATAGATAGAAAGCGTTTTAGTGTGAATATATTGCCAACCTATCTTGAATATTCTGGTATTATCAGATGAGATACTGGTCATAAATAAGCCGATCTAATATTAAACTAATGTCAAAAAGAGGCCAAACTGGAAATACGCAAAATCCTCGTTGGTTTCATAAACGCTTTCTTTCTTTATTTATAGCATTACTAAGAGTAAGAATGTATATATCTGTATATAGGGAGAATTCACCAAAAAACAAAAAAAAACAAAAGACGAAGACAGGTGGTGTAGAAAACAAACAGATGTACTAGTATAACGCATTGGGAGTTGAAAAAGTATTTAACATTTCGAGCCTACGCTCTTCCACAGGAAGGAACACAGAAAGAAACAAGGAGAGAAGCGAGCAGAGAAACGTATGTCTATGTCTATGTATATGCCTATATATATATATATAT
>NC_068992.1:26245741-26257359 GCF_001194135.2 Octopus bimaculoides
GAAAAAAGACATAGACAGGTGTATAAACAACCAGCAGGTGCATTAGTTTGACGCTCGGGAAGGTGAGAAATTATTTTACGTTTCGAGCCTACGTTCTTCAACAGAAAGGAACACGAGCAAATAAACATAGAGAGAATTTTAAAAAATATCTATATAAGGACCTCTCGCTCAGGATGAAAGGTAGACTGTATGACGCAAGTGTTGCGAACTGCCATGCTACACGGCTGTGAATCATGGGCAATGACTGCTGAGGACATACATAGGCTTGAAAGAAATGAAGTTAGTATGATCCGATGGATGTGTAGTATCAGTGCGCATTCACGACAGAATGCAAGCGCCCTTAGAGAGAAGTTGGACTGAAGAAGCATCAAATGTGGTGTGCAAGAGAGACGACTGCTCTGGTATTATCATGTGTTACGTATGGATGAGGACGGCTGTGTGAAGGAACCTGTGGAAGAGGTAGATCCACGAAGACATGGCGTGAGGTATTGAATCATGACCTTCGAACATCGGGCCTCCCAGACGCAATGGAAGGAGACCGAGACCTTTGCAGAAATGTAATTGAGAAGACCCGACAACTAAAGTGAGATCGCAGCCATGGCTGATGCCAGTGTTGCATGTCCGGTCCATTTGAGAGTACCCTTGATGCGTCGGACGATATGATATGCTTGAGAAGCCTTGTTGAGTCAAGTAAAACCAAAA
This sequence comes from Octopus bimaculoides, assembly GCF_001194135.2. NCBI lineage: Eukaryota > Metazoa > Mollusca > Cephalopoda > Octopoda > Octopodidae > Octopus > Octopus bimaculoides. The sequence continues at coordinate 26,246,444 of NC_068992.1, forward strand.
TCGTAGCCGTGGTCAGGGTCCTTGACTCGCTCTCGTTCTGCTGGAACGGAAAATGCATCATCCGAATGTGGTCGATGCCAGTGTCCTCTGACTGGCTCCCTGTGGCACGTAAAAATCACCATCCGAACCTGGCCGATGCCAATACCCCTGAGAGGCTCCGGTGTTGGTGGCACGTAAACAGTACTACTGGAACTTGATCGATGCCAGGACCACCTGACTAGTTCCCGTGCCGCTGGCACGTAAAAAGCACCATCCAAACGTGGCTGATATCTGTACCCCCTGACTGCCCCGTACCGGTGGCACGTAGAAAGCACTATCCGAATGTGCCCGATGCCAGGCCCGCCTAACTTGCCAGTGGCACATAAAAAGGACCCCCCCCCCATACACTCGAAGTGGTTGATGTTAAGAAGGGCATCTAGCTGTAGAATGATTTCCATATCAAATTGGAGACTGGTGCAGCCGCTGGCTCTCCAGACCTCAGTCACACCGTCCAACCCATGTTACTATATCTTTGGCAATTCATACAGTTGTGTGTGCAGGAAGTGTTGTTCCATCACTGCTGATCTTCCTTTGAATCAACTATAGGGATTATTTTCATCAAAGGTAGTCCTGCAGGATGTATCGGAGGAGCCAATTCCAATGGATAGATTAATGAAATTAAAACCCTTTATAGGCTACGCCAGGTGCAGCGAAGAAAAACAAGTGTTGTCAATTTTGGACAATCACAAAACGCATGAGCTTTTGCATCTATTGACTTGCCCAAGATAAATGGTGTGATATTAATTACAATCCTGCCTCACACAAGCCACAATCTCCAGCCTTTAGCTGTGAGCTGCTATAAGCCATTCAAGACGGCATATATTGGAGGAGTTGATAACTGGATGCGTTCCCACCCCGGAAAGTCAATTACAATATATGATATTCCTGATTTTGTTTCGCATGGTCCAATACATGGTCTTACTGCTCAAAGGATTATCTCTGGGTTTCAACGAACGAAAATTTATTCCTTTAACCAAGATGTGTTCTCTGAGACAATGTTTGCATCTGCAATAGTAACAGATTGAGACATTCCAGCATCATCTTATGGAAACCAAGTGGATGTCCTCCAGTCAAGTTTTAAAGAAACACCAGTTTCTTATTCAATGACAGAGTCAGCAAACATTTCACAGGAACCATCAACATCTATCGAAACTGTTACTCCGAATGTTGAACGAAGCGAAGTTCTCAACGCTTCAAAATAAAGCACAAATCATTTATATGTAGTTATATAAGTGTTTCATCTTAGCGTACAGTCAGTTAAAACATCACATACCCAAGTCCCTCTACGTCCCAACTCGTCTCTATACATGTCCCAACTCTAAATACCCGCTGGGAGCGTTCGGTCAAATCACTACCGTTTAAAAGCGTTCTCTCGTTGTTTCAGTTTATACACATTTGAAACTATGTCCCTGGAATATATACGTTACAAGTTTATGAATGTTACAAGTTGGTAAAAAATTCTGTCTAATGCACAGAGAGTCCATATCATATTGAAATGTAAAAAATTGACCCAACTCTCCCAAGATTCTCCTGTTCTTAAGACGTCATTTATAATGTGGTGGAGCCCGATACTTGTCACCTAGCCGCTGTTTAATCAGAAAAAGTGTTGGATTAGTTTTCTTTTGGCTATAATTTCTATTACGACCACCTTAAATATTTTGCACATCATGATTGCTGTATCCTCTTGATTAGGAATTATGCTCAGTGTTGCAGAATGATATTCTCTTCAAACGGATGAATCAGCAGCCGTGTTATAACTTTCTCCGAGTCACACGAATCTAAACTGCTAGGCAACACTGTTAAGCCACTCGTCAATCCCTGGTTTAATCTAATTTGTGCAGTCATGTATAATTCTGTTGCACAAGTACTGTGCAGAAATTTTGCTATAGCAATATTTTTCTCCATTGATTATTGCTCTTCTAGACCAAGCACACTCTACTATTTGCCTTGCAACTCTTGTACAGTTCCACAGAGAAATTTTCTTCTAAGAGTAATGTAAACAGTTTTCACTGTTGCCCTTAATAGAATAACTATATCAGACTATGAAGAAGTGTCGTTCATGACATACACATCAATTCAATCTCTAGGCTTTGCTAGTTGCATTTGCCCCTTCAATCTGTAATATTTCAGGAGAAGATGCTGCTTAACTGTTAGGCTCACTTTTATATATTTTTCCTTTGAAATTATCTGCTGCCAACATTCGTTCATATGTCTTCCATAGTACAAATGTAAATCTTTAATTCAATACCTCACTGTGTAAATTTTCGTCTTCTTATACATTCTATCCAAATTCTATTTGTCACTGTGGTTTGAAAACCCAGGATAAGGTACGTTCGTTTATCTTATTAGAGTTATTGTTATGAATCTTGCGGCAACACATGTGGCTGGTAATTTTGAAACCGATATCTATCATGAATAGCATGACAAAAGATTATTTGCCAAATGTATTTCGGCTGTTATAAATATCTCAAAAGAAACAAAAACACAAACCTTTATACTATTTCAGATACGGATTATTATCAAACAGATCAGAACCATGTTTTAGTAAAACAAATCAAAATAATTTCTTCTGGGTGTTGCGCAAGAAGGTTCGATTAGAATAATTCAACCTTTGCCAGTTGTAGAGAATGATCAGACGAAACTTGCATGGAATATGTGAGATGAGAAGATGGAACATAACCGATCAGATGTTGTTCTCCTATTGAAAAAGGCCGAAGAATGGATCGTCATCGACATAACTATACTTTCAAGCTACATTATATTGAAGACAGCGGCTGAAAATGTAAGAAAGTACCAAGTCCTAGCAGTGGAAGTGAAAAGAACCTATATATCCTCAAAAATAGGGGTAGTACATTTTTGATTAATGGGAACCATTGTTCAGATGGCGTTGGTAATGGTAGCGGTAACCTTTGTGGCATATGTAACTGATTGGATTTGGTGGAAGCAGAGATATTGTCGTTGATTTCATTGTAACTTCATGAAATTTTATTGTTGCAGCTGTGATGTATCGTTGCTGTTAGGCAATGTCTCACCTCGACCGCCCGGTGAATGAGATGAAGATGTATAATTCGCCTTCAGTGAAAGAAGGGCTTCTGTTACGAACCACTCTCACTGGTAAGATTTTAAACACAGACACACACATACATAGAGATATGTATGAACATATTTATCATATACCATATGTGTATGCATATGTGCATGTTGATGTGCGACTCGATGTGCACGAAACCTGGCCTATGTTTATGTTTATTGATATGAAACCAGGGTTGAGACAAATATCGTAACCAATATTGGGATAAATAACGATTTATATAATAATTACCAGGATAAAATAAATACTGAGGTCAGTATGATCAAGTAAAAGAATTGAGGACCTTGTGGCAACATAACCACGGTCCAAAGAAGCCTATAAATGAATAATCATATGTGTGTCCGCCTGACATAATTATTAAAATAGATGTACTTGGAATTCTTCTCGGCAAATCGATTGATTTCTTCCATGCAAAATATTCCTCACAGGGATAAAGAAAGCTTATTTTATTACATGTCTAACACAATTGAAATAGATAATGCGTGATAAGAATACAATAACAATTTGTATGGAGGGCATAATTAACAATCATAGTTACAAAACCTGAAAACCATAGCGTGGTTCATGATGAAGAATTAAACGATTCACCTCCAAAATACAACAATTAGTCTGAGCACATATTTTTATTTGCATGATTTTCTCAGCACAATGACACAAGATTCGTAGCATAGAAATGTAAGATTAATATCAATTAAGTATGAACTTTCACGCTGAAGCAAAATGTACCAAGTTTGACAGCAACCAATGTAGTTCAGTACTTCACCAATAACACTTCGCATAAGTCTTATGGTATTTTCTTCACTTAGTTCATTTAACACGCAGCGATCATGGCTAGAGTTGCCGCCTGTATTTCCTAGAATAATATACGATGATATTATGCTGTCTCATTTGACTTTTCTTCAATACGTAACTATTACCAAGGTGATTCTTGTAAGATTCACTGCATTCAACGCCTGCTATAGCATGTGTTGCTACAGACTTCCAGGAAGTAGTGCAGGAAAGCGACGGAAGAATTATTATTATTATTATTATTATTATTATTATTATTATTAGTAGTAGTAGTAGTAGTAGTAGTAGTAGTAGTAGTAGTAGTAGTAGTAGTAGTAGTAGTAGTAGTAGGTAATACAGTAATCGCTCGCCATATCGTGGTTCACCTATCGCAGTTTAGTATTTCAGCTAATGTCGCCTCCTCCGTGGTGTTGTTTCACATTTATAATAAAAAAAATATATACAAATTATAAAAATAATTTTTAAAAATATACAGTATATTGCGGTTTCTACTTCGCGGATTTTCACATATCGCGTGAGTTTTGTAACGGAACACCCGCTATAGTCAAAGGATTACATAAGTGCAAAAATTAGTTGTTTATCAAGAAAACTATGACGATATTGTCATCAAACAAATTGTCTGAGCGATGAAGCATTTGTCAAAATTGTTTCGGCAGAGCTCCCCATACGTAGAATTCGGAATTATTAACACACAAGGTCTTACCAATCATGGTATACAATAAATATGTCATTTCTAAATCGTGCTCCTCCCATAAATCCAAACGGTACGAGTAATTTTGAAACAAAGCCATTTATCATTTCTGTTAACTTCCACAAGATAGAAATAGTGAGAATCAAATATCTGTTGTATATAGATGACGCCATTCTATATATTTCATCTGACAAACAACTGGCAAATTGTTAGAAATGAAGAGAAATAATGGAGGATTAAGAAAAAATGTGATCTTAAAAACGTTAACTGATCGAAGTTGGTGTTGGTGGTGACGGAGATATTGTCTTTGTTTGCATTGAATTTTAATGAAAACCATTGTTGCTCTGATATACTGAGAAACCAGTGTAAGAGAAAAGAGATAAAAAATACTTTTAAATAATGAGGAAGTAATGAATCAGGAAGAGTGTGTATTTTAGACACACTGGTATATTTATTTTATAACACGGATACTAATAACAATTCTTACATTAATATTTACATATAATTAGATAATGTGCAGTGTATCAGACACATTACTGAGAATTAATAGTCATCAGTTATCTTATATCAATATTCATGACGAATAAGGCGGCGAGCTAGCAGAATCTTTAGACATGCCTTGCAAAACACTTGGCGGCATTTTGCCCGTCTTTACATTTTCAGTTCAATTCCACCGAATTCCACCTTTTATTTTTTCAGGGGTCGATGAAATAAGTATCAATTGAGCACTGGGGTCGATGTAATCGACTTACCCTCTCTCCCGAAACTTCTATGCTTGTACCAAAATTTATAGTCGAAATTTAAGACGAATAATGCGTCGTGCTGACAGAATCTTTAGCACGCCGGGCAAAATGCTTAGCGGCATTCGGCCCGTCTTTCCGTACTGAGTTCAAATTCCGTTGAGGTCTACTTTAGCTTTCATCAATTCATTGTCGATAAAATAAGTACCAGTTGAGCACTGGAGTCGATGTAATCAATTTTAGAGTCATAGCTGATTTCACTGTTATTAATTCGTGACTTTATTTTTTACTGAGAAATGCCAGTGATATTACGAATATCATGTCCAATTAGAGCTTCTGTAACCCAAATTTAGATACACCCCCCACCCACCCAGTAAAACAAATTTGTATGATATGAAATGTAGAGTGTTTTGGCATTTCCTAACTTTTGGATTTCCTGTTACAGGAAAAGGCAAAAGAAAGGAAAACGAGAGCCAATTATAAATTAGCAACAGCATACAGCAACAGCAAATATAACAAAAATGTAAAGGTACATCAAACACGGAGAATGATCCGACTGAATGAATTAGACTACGACGAGAAAAGGACAGAAGAAAAAAACCAGATGGAATAATGTGAATACTTATCTAGTAATCAGCTGTAGAACTCTGTCAATACTGTATACTTTTCAGGCGTAGTGGCTTAAACTGATAGAGACAAATAGCAAATATATAGAGCCGAGACATCACCAAGATTTAAAATCAACGTATACGAGGTGGTATGAACACGTTCCCGGCATAGTTCTCTGGTGTGCCAACTTGTGTTTTTGTGATTACGTCTATGTTGTAGCCTGCAATTGTTGTCATGTACAAGAAATCGGAACCAAGATCCTACGTGAAATTTTGCGTTAAACTTGGAAATCTTGCTACAGAGACATTGAGCATGCTTCGATAAGCTTAGGGCGACGAGGCAATGTGCCGTACGCAATATTTTGAGTGGCACGGGCACTTCAAAAGCCGAAGTTCAATCAGGAGCATGCTCATCGTTTTTCTTGATACCCGCAGCATTGAGCATCAGGAATTCGTACCCCACCTTAGGCTATCAATCGATAGTTCTACTGGTACGTTTTGCAGCGACCGGATCTAAGGAGTGCGAAGAATTGGTTTCTTCACAACGGCAATGCACCCCGTCACCGAGTTCTCCTCACTCGTGAGTTTCTCGCCAATAGGGATTATGGTATTGCTTCCGCATCCTCTCTATTCGGCAGATTTAGTACCTGCAGGATTCGGTCTCTCCCGAAAGATGAAAATGCAGCTCAAGCATTGCCGTTATATCACCGTTGTCGAGACAAAGTGCGAATCGCAGATTGGCTTCGACTCGTTTACAGAAAACGACTTCTAGGCCGGATTCCAAAAGTGGCAGGAACGTTGGGACCGCTGTATTGTTGCGTAAGATAACTATTGTGAAGGAAATGATGTTAAGATGTATGTAACTAAGCTATATCTTATTAAAAATAAATAGTCTGGGAGTTTTTTTATACCACCTCGTAATGTTATATTGTGCAATAAGAAAACACGTAGTGAATAGATATCGTTCATCGTCACAGTAATTAAAAGTGAATTAGCTCTAAAATTTCTTGTTGGTGTAATAAGATATCAACTATTCTTTAATTATTCTATATTCCTTTTAATCTATATCGACAAGGGATCGAAACTGAAAATGCCACTGTTTCTTTGCCACAAAGACTAGGTCTCTCGGATTACTTCGGTTTAGATTATAATTGTATTCATTAGACTAAATTTACTTTGAGATAAGACGTATAAAATCAAAATTCGCATGTTTCTAAAACTAACAAATGTGACAAAGTAACAGCGCAATCGTGAATTCACGCTCGCAAATACACACAAATATACTATTAAGAAAGAGAACATACACAGCACATTCGCAAGTTTACTATAACAAACATACAAAAATACACACACATACAGACTCACACACGCACATTCATAGATCACGTCTTTTAAAAAATCCACATTGTTCCTATCTTCAGAACATACTTCTATACAGTAAGTACAAACTGTAAAAGAAATACTTATATCCTATTAAGTCATGAACTCCTTAAATAGTTTCATCGTGCTCGACATTTTTTCCATATCATTTATTCTCTTATGCTATTCTGTATTGCCATATTATCGCTCTATATGCGTGACGTTTTCAACTATTTTGCTACACCTCTTATTATTTTCGATATCTCCTGTCATGTATTCTTTCAAACCGCTTGTTCTGGCACCGTAATAAAAAAGTGTTATAGTTCTCTCTTTTCCGTCATCACTAACAGTACTAAATATCTAATAAGATTTCGGTTATTCGCTTCTGTCATCTTTGTCTCATAAGTATAGTTCTTTATTTTGTAATACAGAATGAGTTTCTCTCTTCCTTTCGGCAAACGCGTAACACTTATTTAAAGTAAGAATCGTGTTACTTTCCATTTTGTTTCGTATTTATTACTTCTTAGATAGATCTATATTTGCCTTTCCGTTTGGTTTTTGTTTTCTTTTTTCAACTTTTATTCGAACAAGTAGGTATACAAAATTCATACCTTTTGTATTCCTATCCTTCTCCAAACATTTTAATGGTATTACTTTGGCACACCTGCATCTGGCACTTCTTTTACTTAAAGTTTTTTTTTTTTTATAATTTGGATGAATATACTTTCATATTTCATATCTGTGTACTTTTTATTGATCGTCCCTAGACATCTACTGATCCTGTTTGCTTTCGATTCCAGTCTTCCTGTTATTTCTAATAATACAATTTGTGTAGTATATGTTTGCATTTGATTTTAACATCTTTTTATTTGATGTATAAAAGTTGATTTTCTTATTTTCCTTCATCAAAACTGAGAAAAGCAGATCAAAAAAATATTTCAAATGATATATTTGCCATCTCTTGTTTAGCTGGTGCTGCTGTTCTTCTTCTTCTTCTTCTTCTTCTTCTTCTTCTTCTTCTTCTTCTTCTTCTTCTTCTTCTTCTTCTTCTTCTTCTTCTTCTTCTTCTTCTTCTTCTTCTTCTTCTTCTTCTTCTTCTTCTTCTTCTTCGTCGTCGTCGTCGTCGTCGTCGTCGTCGTCGTCTTCTTTTTCTTTATCTTTTTCTTTTTCTTCTTCATAATAATAATAATAATAATAATAATAATGATAATAATAATAATAATAATAATAATAATAATAATAATAATAATAATAATAATGATAATGATGATGATGATAATATATTACATTCTCGATGTGTCTGAGCCAAGTGCCGCTCATATTTTGTGCCAGTGAAATTAACTATTTGTATATTTTTGCTTGACTCTGCCGGTATATTTATATTTACCATGATTTCTTTCATATGATAAGAAGCATTTTTTATATATATACTTTACTAATGAAGCCACTAAAAACGTACTGCGTCGTCCATTTTCTAACCACGGATGAAATAATACGTTCGTTCCTTTGTGATGGTTTTAAATTTTGATGTATGTAAAAAATATTTAACGTAATAATCAAGAATAGCATCCTTGCTGTCTATCACTTTGTAGTATTTTATATAGCTTTCAGTCGTAACCAAAAGTTTGGAACATTTTTTTAAGATTTAAAATTGTTATGTCTGTATACAATTCGATTCAGTTATATACAACGTAGAGTCTTGAGAGTAGGGTAAAACCGAGAAATGTGTATTGTTGAGGGTTATTACCAGTATCTTGAGTAGAACGATTTGCGAGGACATTATTATTATTATTATCATCCCGTTATATCGGACGTCGAACGTGCGCTACAACAAATACTTAAAAAGGAGTGATTATAAATACATATATATGTGCGTGTTTGCCTATGTGTGTGTATATGTGAGAGTTAGTGTGTATAATTAAAAGAATTGCAGGAAAATCAAGACAGTTTGATTTTACAGCAGTTCATAGATAGACAGATAGATAGCCTGAAAGTTCATACACTACTATCACAGATGAAAAAAAAGAAGATCCTAGAAGGCTTATGTAGTGGTTTCAGGTGGCTAGGTAGAAAATATGCGGAGCGTTCATAATCAAACCTGACAAATAACAGAATGGACATAAAGGGAAAATATTTACCACTCTGCAGTGTATATGAATATACATGAAGTTGAGTTGTGTTCGTGAACGTATATGGAATAATATAGAATGTATGAAACACTGCATCTTCAGAAGAAATTATGTTTAGCAGGTGTAAAGAAATTATTTTCTCTCATCTAGTGTTTCCTATGAAATATATCCCAGAGCATCACACCGGAATATGTATCATAACAAGGTTATTAAACATTTATAGTACTGGTATATTTTGTAACTTTCAAGTGTTCTGTTGTCTGGTAAAATAATCTTCAACTTGTTAATTTACAAAGACATCAATTCATAACATCAATTCTCTCTTGAATAATTGTACATATTCAATGATTAAATATTTAGCTAGGATAAATGTAAAATGGCCCTGATTAGCTCTCTGTCTTTCTTGTTTACACACAAAAATACACATGCAATTATATGTGTACATACACACACTCATGTACATACACATTCATTTATTCATTTATATACATATAAATACATATATATACACGCACGAGTTTATTACATACACACACATATGCATATGTGTGTATATATATATATATATATGTATGTATTTACTGACTTTTATATGTATTTTTATATGTATATGTAGATTTACATAAGGGACCTACAGTCTACACTATAAACTTACGTCTGTATGAATGAACTGAAATGGAAGAATTCTCTTCCAATGAGCCACCGAAACTAATTATGGAACGTGTACCTGATGTGTCCTCATGGAAATCTAGATTTTTCGGTGTAGATTCATCTCATCAGTTACTATTGACGTAACGTCAGTTTTATTGTTGCAATTTCATAATCTATACAACACAGCTATTTGTTGAAAATAACATCAAACCAAGAAAAAATAACGAAACAAAAAATGAAAAATAACTTCAGATTATACTGCTGAGAAAATATAAAACTGCACAGGAAATTATACTACAAGAGATTTATTAGTCCATATATATATATATATATATATATATACATACATACATACATACATACATACATACATACCAATGAATCAAACTATGAGATTGTAATCACGGGAAACTTAATCAATAATTATGCAAATGTCAGCCAAGACCGCATTGACTCCCTCACATCTTTCTGACAAAACGATTCACACAGCTTACAGCAGCAATATGATGATACATTCATTACTTCTCGGACTTTGAATATTACTAGTCTCTTCCGCAGATCATTCAGTGCATTTGAGCTAGAAGCGCCTGAACAGCTGAGCCGGATTACCATTATACTGTTCGAAAATATGGACAACGAATATTCTCCTACCTTTCGATTGTGAAACTCACACACACATACACGCATGCACGCACACGGATACGGACACACACTTTAGTTAAAGAATAAGAAATTTGAACTCCAGTAAAAGAATTCAGTAATACTGCAGATTTAATGTTTAAATTGTTTTTAATATAACAAAATAACAAGAAATAATAT
>NC_068992.1:26257772-26259273 GCF_001194135.2 Octopus bimaculoides
TATATATATATACATACATATATTGTTGAAATTTGCAAACAAAACAAAAGACTAAGACAGGTGTATAAGCAACAAACAGATGTGTTAGTTTAACGCTCCGTAAGGTGAGAAAATCTTTTACGCTTTGAGCCTATGCTCTTCAACACAAAGGTGCACGATGAAATAAAAAGAGAGAGAATAAAAACATCTTTTGGGGCTAGCAGTCAATCATGGCGGTTGGTTGGACAAAGGTGGTTAGACAGGAGACCTAGGATGAAGGGGTTATATATAAAATTACTATCAGGGCATTGAATATTTACAACGTCAGTCTGCTAGAAGACCCAACATGGTCTAGGAACCACTTAGATTACTACTTCCTTACCACAAGATTGTAAGTGAGGAAAATAAACAGCGAATATTTATAAAATAACTTGTATAGTACCTTATCTGCATATATAGATAGATAGATAGATAGATAGATAGATAGATAGATAGATAGATAGATAGATAGATAGATAGATAGATAGATATGAGAAATCAGTAGTGATATTAAGAACACAACTTTCAGGAACTATAGTGGTTTACTGAGACGGAAGATTCTTTTATCAAAGAACGATGAGTTGAAAAAAGTTTATTTTATATTCTTCGGTAAGCAACCAAGGTTGCTGAGTGTGCGAAGAAGAATACAAGAGTTACGGAATGGAGTATGGGAAATCCGGACTACATATGTTTCATAGCGATTGCAACCTCAGAAGTGGTAAAATACAAGTGAAGTGTATACCACCGTCTACAGTTCAGGCCTAGGATATCTTGATCAGATTATTGGCTACATTGTAACACGGAGGTATATTTCGACGGAAAGATTCAATAAGAATGTGTGGAGGGCACAGTATGTGAGGGGTATGCAAATGAGTGGAGAAATAAATAAAAGAAGAAAGGAAGAAGAGAAAGACGAATAAATAAATAAATAAATATAATAAAATATAGGACAGTGAGAGAAAGGAGGAATTGGACGGGTCGGTGGGAGATAATATAACAGTTTTAGCTTAATTACAGAATGCGATACAGAGATTAGTATTTGAAGAGAACAGAAATTGGACGGGAGAGTGTGGGGAAATATTTCTGGTCGTGGAGGACAAAAGAAAGTGTGTATGAATAAAGCAGGGTAGTGTGGGGGAGTTTAAGCACGGTTAGTGGTTGTATGGTCAAAAGGCGTGAACTAGGATAAGAAGAAGAAAGAAAAACATTGAAATCGTGGACGTGTAAGTTGGCATATGCATTTGTACGTTTAGGGGTGGAGTGGGTAGGAGGTGGATGGAGTAGAAATATAAGGAGGGAAGAATAGTTTAGGTAGTGAGTAAAAATACGGATAGAAAATTGTAATTGATGAATAAGGAATTAAAAGGGGAGAAAAATATTGTTGGTTTAATACGCAGTCGAAATGAGAGTGAATGAGTGAGAAAAAGAATATATTAGAGTTATGGGGAGACAAGAGCTGGATGTGGTTTAATTATTTGTATAT
>NC_068992.1:26260169-26264096 GCF_001194135.2 Octopus bimaculoides
CTCTCTCTCTCTCTCTCTCTCTCTCTCTCTCTCTCTCTCACACACACACACACACAAATATATATATAGAAGTTACTAACAAGCTCAGACTTTTACTTCCTTGTATGGTTCTGTACGTGTGTGTGTGTTTGCATGCATGTACATGTGCGTGTGCGCTTATGTCTGCATAAGTATCTGGACCGCCTGAGGTTGTTCTCGCACATGACAAATTATATTTCATAAAGATCGATGATGCATTGTGAAAGACATGCGAAATCAATCAAACGGTACTTCACACTGGTTTGGAAACCAACAATGAATGACTTACACAACCCTAAGGAAATCTAGAGTTCTAACATTTAGTACTATGTTCATATTGAATAATTATCTATAATTTCATTCAATGATGAGACCTGCTATGAGAAATAGCGTAATACAAAGGAAACCAAATATACGATATCATGCTGCGCCAGCAAACAAGGAAATAGAATATATAATATATACTTCCACTCGCAAATAAAAGTTATATAGCATGAGATATGAAGCAACTACCGTTTATTTGCAGCGTAATGTATGTTAGGATATATAGACGCAAACTTACGTAGATATACATGCTCACAAACGCATACACATATATGCATATTATATACATATATATACATCTACATACATATATATATATACATATATACGTTCATATACATATATATTTATATATACATATACATATATATATTTATATATAATATATATATACACACACGCACACACACACACACACACACACACACACTCACATATATATATATATATATATATATATTTATAGGAAATTACTTAAGTGTTATGTCGTTACATAAAGAAGTTTCCCTAAGTTTTGCACAAAGTATTTGTGAAGACAAAAGAGAACGTTTATAAAACGGTATACTGACGTAAACATATTTTCTTTTGATACGAGTACGTAATATCTTTCCCAGCTCAGACCATCCTCGGTTGCATGAAAAAGATATTACTTACGCACACATGTATACATACTCACTTATACGATACATTTGTTTTATACTTAATGATATACAGTAGCACAGATAAATATCATTTTTTTGTGTGGAAAATGACATGACAACAATTGAAATTATTTTTATTATACTGCCTAGCACAGAATGCAACTTGTATGTATTCCTATTAAAACAGAACCTGAAATGTATATATGGAGTAGATATAAACGAACGATAAAAAATTTAAATGTCACGCATCGACGTGGAGAATGTTAATATACTCAGTGGAGAGATGCGAAGTTTGGTACCTGACGGTTAAATTAAAAATACGTATTTGATGGCTCGAATTTGGTTACTTGTAAGAGGAGTTACTAACGGAAATTTGAGATGATTAAGTATCAGATGTTGTACACTGGATAGGTGTCTCTGCCCTAGTGGTTCTGGTTATTTGCAATGAAGAAAAAAGGGTTTTGATTGTGGCTGCGCATTATTTGATCTACTGTGTAGATCTGAAAGCCTGGTTTATGAAGCTTTTAAGATTTATTCTATTCCCAGACTTTTACATGCTACAATATTTATTTCCAGCTTTGTAGGTACTTTATAGGATTTTCCTTTAAGGTCAGCAGTGCGACAATTTTTCTCATAATTTACTGATGAATTTGGCTAATTTAATACTAGAATTTTTTTTAATTTACAAATTATAAAGTCGTCCTTTAAATATTCCTTCCCTGAAATCAATTAACATATATTCCTTATTCTGTTTTGGTTCGAGAATATTGAGTTCCGCATCGTAAATTACTTATTATTGCACAATTATTCTAGTGCCTATGCATTTTACTAAGAAGGTTTATATATTGAGTTTTATGTTCATTTCGAAGCGATAGATAGGTTTATATTCTAAACGATTATTAAATCTATACTTAGGTAAATATATTACTTCCATTAATTTTTAAAAGCTTGCTTGACTGATCATAATCGCATGTCACTCTTTTTGCTGCGTTTATGGTTATTGGTAAACTGTTTCTATCCAATTTACTACCTAGAAGGTCTTGAGTTTAGCACAAGTATGTTACTAATAGATATTTCATGTGAAAACACATCGAAGATCCATCTACTAAAGCTCTAGATGATTTCTTCAGAGACTGTGATTGTATCATGATTTTATATTATTACAAGAGAGCGTGTGTCAAAGTTTACAATGGCAATGTTTAAAAATATTGCTGCAAGAAAATCAACAGCAGTGAGTGTAGCGGGTATGTTTATTTCAAAGAAGTACTACTGAAATTTTCGAGAATGTTCTACCATTTTTCGTAGAAACCGTGGTCAGAAATACTCTCAGCTACAACTAACATATCATCAGAATACAGGATAATGTATATAGTATTAAATAACTTTACAAATTTGGCAAACAAATATGATGTTAAGAAAGGAAATTCATTCGCGCTGTCGTTCCTGGCCATTAATTTAATGTTGCTAAATAAGATTTTAACTGAACGGATAAAATTCAAAGGATAACCAAAGGCAGATTAGAGGCAAAATGTATTGTTAGTGCTTCCATTCAGCATAAAGTTTCGCTGCAAACAAATCAGATAAAAGTTAAGAGTGTGACAAGGGTATAAAGTATAAAATGTATCCAGGAGGATTCTGGAAAAAATATGGAAGGGCAAAAGCGAAAAATAATCAAATGCAGCATGTGATTTTGATGCAAAGTGCAAAGCTAAAGATGAACATAGACAACGAGCATGAAAAATATTTAGATTGATTGCTACATACACGTGCAGCACTTCGTACGGACGAACGGAAACACTCGCATTAGTGTGTTTGTCTCGATATAAGCCATGCATGGATATGAACTTGTGTGTGTGTGTGTCTCTGTATATAGGTAGGCAGGCAGGTAGGTAGGTAGGTAGGTAGGTAGGTAGGTAGGTAGGTAGGTAGGTAGGTAGGTGTAGGTAAAGAGATAGATTGATAAATGTCTACATGCATACATATACATACATATATACATACATGGTGGTTGTCTATTTATACATACATGGTGGTTGTCTTAGATTTATCATGGCGTCTGATGTGACTTTTTAACGAAGACAATGTTTTCAAAAGACAGCCACATAAATTGCATATCTGTTTTGGAGCACCAATAGTTGCAGTTAAGTTCAGATCTTTGTGGATCTTAAAATGTCTTTTGAGGTCTGCATTAGATTTGCAGACCCTATAACATACATGGCATTGAACTGTATGCACAGATAGATAGGCAGAATTATTGGTGGAGGTTCGTTCTTCAAGGGTAAGCAGATGAGATTTGAGCCCACCAAAATAACAGTATTGTCTCTCACAAATGCATACATACATACATACATACATACATAATACATACATCATACATACACGTACATAGAGTGATAATGGATGATTAGAGATTGAGAGTAATTGTCACAGTTAGTTACGCAACGCAGACGACTACATAGATATATAAGTCCTCACATTTAGACGTCCATTCATATACACATATTACATATATCCATAAAAAGATGTTTACATATGCGCACATACATGGATGCACATATAATTATACATTCACAGCTGTATAGAAGTTTTTATCAGGTATACGCATTTAACAATGAATAAAGCAACTCTTATGGGGAGGTATATGACATATATGCGGTAACTAATATATAATATATAAACATGTGTACAAAATTTACATTCACACAAACATACACACACACACACACATACGTATATACACACAGATACATACATATACAAACACGCGTATATATATATAAATAATACAAAGAATATATATACATGTATACACACATATATGTACATACTTACATCTACATGTGTATATACATGCATATCAGTGTACAGGACGTTAGAACAGTAAACTACAGACAACGGAACGAACACATAGGAAAACGGAAATATATATATATATATATATATA
>NC_068992.1:26268497-26272735 GCF_001194135.2 Octopus bimaculoides
ATATATATATATATATATATATATATACGATGGGCTTCTTTCAGTTTGCGTCTACCAAATCCACCCACAAGGATTTGGTCGGCCGAAGGCTATAGTAAAAGACACTTGCCCAAGGTGCCACGCAGTGGGACTGAACCCGGATTCATGTGCTTGTTGAGCAAGCTAGTTACCACACACCCACTCCTGCGCCTGTAGACGTAAATAAATAACAGGCAAGGAGGAGAATTGTGCATGCTCCCCTTTCTGCTAGAAACTATGGGCCACTTACATCTTCAAATCACACCTTAACCTCTCATATAAGCCAGACATAGACTAAACTTATAAGCAGGATTCTGTGCAGTGATTATCTGTGAATAGTTTTTGAACTATCGACATTTTGCAGTAAAATATTTTGGAACTTTTCGATCACAGTATGCTTTGAGAAACAAAAAATATATTGTTTTTAATATAATAACTTGTTGAATCATATGGCTGCTTAGAAATTATTTTCCTTGAATTATGTCAAACTTTCTTCTTGAAGATTAAAACTACCCCAAAGGACAACGGAAATTCTCCTCGCAAATATTCAGCTGATCATTTATTATTTGCCATGGAAACGCTTTGTGTCTCTCGGTTCTATGGATTTTTTTGCTATTGACCTACTAACAGAAAACGAATGAACCTATCCACTACAATCCATATCATGATACTACTATTTATGTTTCACAGTTCTGAAGCTACATGCTGTTATTCTACTGTTTATAAATAGATAATAAAGAATGATATCCGTAGCACAGGTAGATAATTATGTTACGACTTTAAGTTGAATATATATTACAGTAGAATGCAATATGAGGATATCCGGTAATATGCAGGATTCTATCATTTACGCATACAATTGCAACACAATAGAGACACGTTCAAAATATGCTGTCCGATAACATTTCTAAGGAATGTGTGCGTTAGTGTGTGTTTGTGAGTGTGTATGAGTAACTGTATATTTGAGTCAATGTGTGTGTAAAGTATAAAGTTAGCTACGTGCATCAACAATATTTTGCACTTGATACGGACTGTAGGGGAATATACAAACATATGCATTACTCCAAACCACAGATTTTACAAACTGTAATTCAAATTCTCTCTTGTTTGGCTATTCATCAGCCACGTTCTTTCCAAATATCAACATTTCCATATTGCTAATTCATTAAGTTAAAAAAATAGAACAAATGTCCTTCCGTTAGAGTACATACCTCACACGTGGCAAAAAGCGAATTACTTTATTTAACAGTACCGCAATTCATGCATTATTGTGAGATTAAATACGATTAAAAAAATACAAGAGTGAAGCCATTACAATATGGGAGTGGGCACTAAGTGACTCCAGATCAAAAAGAATCAGTTATGTTCGGTTGGCCTTAATTTCTCGATTTCTCGAAATTGCTGTCACATATCTGCGATATAATGAAGAACACTGTGCTGGCTAATAAACACTATGATGTGACAGAAGCTGCAAAACTCTACAACTTAATAGCAGATCTCATAAATGTAATGCGGTACATTACATTAATGTACAAATCTAAAAGAAATGTGAAAGCATATATAGTGCTTTATGTATTGAAATTAAGTTATGTTGTTACACACAAGAAAATATGTCCAGCGTGTGTAATGACGACAACAAAAAATTCAAGATAATCTGAAATAATAGAGATTAATTATGCTCTCTTTACACCTACACATCTGGAAGCAGACTGTTTTGAAATAGATATAAAATAGCCAACTGCGAAAACAATAAACAGGGCAAATAGGAAGGCCTCGACTAAATTCTATCTAAATTTAATAGTCTGACCAAAATAATTGCATATTTTACATTCTATAGTGTATTTGTTAATAGATTTAAGAAATTCATCCCGAAAATACATCGCAATATTAAACTGGCAATTGCAATCTCCAATTTGATTATCTCTATATCGAATCATTTTGATAGAGAATGCTATAAAATCATCGGGAGATATGTGCCAAAAACCTATCGGCTACAAACCACAAAGTCAATATACCATGTATGGCACTGCAAATGATCGTATACAAAGCTCCCTGGTAATATATGGCAGTGACAACACAGTGTATGTATATGCAAACGATTCGGCAAGTATTATCAATAGTGTTAACTACAACGTATTTTACCAACATACACTAGAAAATTACGTTAGCAGGATCAATAGAATTCACGTTGCTCTCATATCTACACACTTTTATGTTAGAATTACATGACAGGTAATTGATTCAGTTTAGCATACAAAAGTGTGAATTTAGTCTCAGGCGCAAGTCCCAATGGGTAAACATCAGCGCAGCATACTTAAGAACTATACATTTTCCCCTCAACTGTTCAATCAGTTTTATATTCATACATACATTCACTTTTGCATGTATTTATATGTTTATTAATTAAGGAACAGTTTCTGTAACATTATGATACCTTACTAATAAGTGTTGTCCGCATCGTATATTACACGAGGTTTGGATGGGAAGAAACTAAAATAGAAGCTTTACTAACCACTCTCTATATGAGGACAAATTTTATATCATACACTTAATAATATTGTTGATGAGGATTTTGTTTAAAATGTTCGGTGTGCAGGACATTGTTCGACATAAATATAACATTGTCTTTTGGCCTCCTACAAGAGTTCTGTATATTGGTAAATCATTCTAAGATAATCAAGGAAATTCAATGTAATAATATTAGTAGCTAAATGTTATTTTTAAACTAAAACAAATGAATGTGAGGATAATGTCCCTCGTTTGTGTACTTCTTACCTGAATAAATGGTAGTATATAGAACGTCTTACCTGAACAAATGGTAGTGCATAGAACCTTAATAAAAAATATGGTACATAGAAAATGTTTTCTTGCAAGCTTATTTTCATTCATGCAACCTTACTCTTGCATTCTTAGCTAAAAGCATCAAGAAAACAGTTATATTAGATCTCGTCCGACAAGCAGAAATTGAGACAAAATGTAGTTTTCCTTGCATATATGACAACGTATTTCTTAGCGAATTTTAGGGCAGTGAATAATAAGAATATGTAGATTATTGATTGAAAAGATATGTCAGCAAAGTGAAGCAGATTAAAAGATAACCTTATTATCAATATTAAATCAGCTAATGGCATTGTAGGTTTAATGCTATGGAAGTTAGAAGATTCCTTAGTATTACTAAAGTTACTTAAAATTCTGGTTGACTAATCCGATCACAGATTTCGATGGGAAAATAAACCTACGTTTATGCTTCATGGGGATTGTTTTTTCTGTCGTCCATTATTGCAACGTTCCCTTAGAGACATAGATACGATGTCTAATCTTCTATCAATATTTGGATATTTTGCATCTTCGCGTCACTATCGATATTTGTAGGGTTAAAAGCTGGACTGATATAGCTTTTTCATATTAATGTAATATTTCTGTTTTTAGTAGCTCATGAAATAGTACATTGTAAATTGTATTAGTACTTACATTCCTGCGCACATACACACATGCGTGTGTGCACGTATACACACACACACACACACACACACACACACACATATATATATATATCGTATGTATGTATGTATGTATGTTCTGTATTATATTTTAATCTAAACAGTTTTCACAACGGTGGTTTTCTTTCGATAATAGTTTTGTTTGACAAATATGTTTTTTGAAATATCCAAAAGCTTCACTGCTTTTTATTTCAAAGATTCTTTAATACACAAAATGAGGAAAAAGCACTCAAAACCTGAGACAGTATACATATGTTATATTTAATTCATTTTGAAACAAAATAATCTATTTTATTCCAAGTAATTTGCATTAGGCAGAATCGAGAAATTAGATAGATTTTTCTTTTAATACTATTCCAACGGGTAATTCTGTTAACAAATACAACATAACTAAATACTTTATATACATAAAAGATTTATAGCTGTGATAGGAAATGAAAGCAGATGCTTATGCACCAGACGTCTGACAACACATACCACATGCCAAATATAAATCCGAATTATCACCATCCAATAATTTCAAATTGTTCTCTGAGTCCTTGATTTGCTGTTCGAACATCAAAACGGAAAGGTTTATAAGAGCAAAAAGTGATCTTAATTTGTGCATAATTTCAATAGCAAACTGGCGTAGGCTTGACCTTATGAAATAAACTTCTACTGAGACAGCACCGTGAAAATGAAAATGCTGATTAAGTTATATATATATATATATATATATAT
>NC_068992.1:26272861-26274664 GCF_001194135.2 Octopus bimaculoides
ATATACGTACATATTCTGTGTTTGTTTGTATGCAAGGGTCTAGAATCGATGAAATATAGAGGATTAGATCTTCAAAGCAACATTGATAAAAATATGTTGACATAGCTTAAGTGAATGAGGCATGGACGTTATGTATATTAAATGAGAATGCATAAATCTATATACTTTTCCTCGTTCATAAATCAATGTTTCTTGGGAAAGTGTGCATATATAATTACGTATACAAAACGGGCATTCAACCGCCGATAGGCTGGTGATTATGAGAGTTCAATTTTTTTTGTTTCTCTTTCATTGATCTACTTCTTTTTTATAATAACATATCATAATTTGATCTACAAAATATGCAAGTCTGTCAGTAATATAAGGATTAGACGTTTCAGAACACAATAGCTGAAATTTGGTTCTGGCAGTTGAATGGATTTACGTACATATTTATATTTATGTAGGGATACGATATTACTTTCGATGAATCTTGCTCTCATCTTGGAAGACTCCGGCAGTGTTTAAAATTGTAGCGACGCTGGATTGTATTAGAAGTTTTTAAACATTCTTACTGGCCACTCTATTACCTGTCTGATGACACCGATAGTTAGATGTAGTTTTTCTACATAAAATTCTACAAGTGACAGGATTCAATATCCGTGCCTAAGATCAACTGGATATGGGTGATTATTTTAAATTATCCGCAATGATATATTTTCGAACTATCGGTGGGCACACCCTTTTCTAATAAATTTATATTCTATTACTAGCGGTACCCTCAAGGTTGAAACATATAAAAGAATAAAATAATATTGCAATTTTAAATAGTACTTCATTTCTTCTCAAAAAGAAGGCACATTGAAAAGCTGACTTTATGTATGTGTAATAGTATATACATATATGGGCGTTCTGAATTCCAAATTCCGTCAGCTTTATGGGGTATTTTTTAATGGTAGACATTTTTGTTTTCTTTTTCTCTTGTCTTCAATCTCCTACTTCAGACTTTGTCACAAGTGTACAGGTTCGTTTTGCTAACTTAAATGGAATACTTCTTCGTGTGACTTTCGAGGGACAGAATCTAAAATCTTGTTTCCATGAATCAGTGGGTTGAAAATGTATGAGCGTTCTTTATAATATGTTGCAATTGTTTAGTCTAATGTGTCACATTCTTAAAAGAAAGTAATTGTCGGGAGGTTTCCAGCTCTCTATCAAAAGACGGCTCAATTTCCAAAAACATCCGGGGGATTTTTCATAGATTTTTGGTTCATAGCATGCCATGCCAACATCGGTATGTGTCCTACGGGCCGCTCCTTACTTTTGTCAATATCCTGTTGAACACTATAAGAAATTGTCATTTTGTGAAATAGAGGTTATCTGCAATAAAATTTCTATCTATGCCTTCTTGTATTGGAAAAGAAAATTAATATAACCGATATTCTAATGCTTCGATTCCACAAATATTAGGAAATTCGCTATATAGGTTCACAACTGCAAATCTGACAATATAAATATTTTCATACACCAGTTTAAGCTGACAGTTGAGTATATATAAATCATCACGTGTAAAGCATTTTCTGTGGTTCAGGACAAGTTTTATTTTAAGTTCCAGGATATTACATAAGTGATACGCATAGCACGGCAAGCCATCTACAACGAGTGAGTATTTCAAAAAAATCATAAGATGAAATTCAAATTTCATTACAAATCTGGAAACGCGAAACGCTGTCATCTTATCATATATATATGTGTGTGCGTGTGTGTGTGTGTGTGTGTGTGTGTGTGTGTGTGTGTTTATGTATATATATATATATATATATATAT
>NC_068992.1:26274957-26276006 GCF_001194135.2 Octopus bimaculoides
TATATATATATATGGATGTATGTATTCACACGCTATTTTTTATACATTTTTTTTTTATCTCTCTCCTGTCTCATAATAATTGCTTAGTTAAGAATTTATTCAATCGATTAATTCAAATAAAATTCACAAGTTAACAGACTTTTAGTATTTCAAGAATATAACGTTCCCCAGGTTGCTGGGAGTAGAATTTTCGCGCAGAACATCTTTAATTAAAAAAGAAAAAATAGGTAGGAATAGGAAAAGTATAGAATATTGAAACTATGAGAAATTTAATGGTGTAAAGGAGAAATACAGCCAATTAATGAAAGTTGTTGCTGTAACGCTTATGCATAAAGGTATTAAGTATGTTTTCACGTAATTTCTGCTATATTTTCTATTGCAAAATTGGTTTCACTTTTTGTCTGTATGTCAGCGATATCGGTTTTCATAGTCAGCTTTGAATGAAAACACAACATAAAATTCCATGCCAAAAAGTACGCAAAATTAAAAGATGAAACTTAGACCACTCAAATTTCAACTAAAATCGATTTCGAAACAGCTGGCGGACATCAATATTAAGGACAATTAAAAATAATTTGCATCTTACTGTAAATGAAGTTTTAAATTTCGAATTAAAACGAAGAGGGTATTGGTAAGATATATTCTAGTAAATACTATAACAACATCATTATTATTGGCCCCCAACAATGTCATTGCTATTGAGTTAACGACCCCAAAATATTTCAATAGCAATACAGGTAATGTTTACATTTGTTAGTTTAAGAAGATAAGTTAATTCTAAATTGCTGTATCTAATGAATCCAATTGGGGAATAAATAATATACTTATAGTTATAAACATTTGATGCGATTGAAATATACTCTTCCAGCCCTATGACCATCTCTGCAATCCCCAAATATCTATAATGCATAGAGTATACTGGAGCTTGGGAATATTATGACCGATAAATAATAATACTTGCATTTGTGTGTGTGAATGTTTGTGTATGCATGTGTGCGTGTATGTGCATATGTGTTTTTGCGTGCGTATTTGTATATACACACACACAT
>NC_068992.1:26276106-26276943 GCF_001194135.2 Octopus bimaculoides
CACACACACACACACACACACACACATATATATACATATACATATATATGCGTGTCTGTGTGCTTCTATTTGAATGTAGTTCATATTTAGTGCTTGGTGATTTATGAACATCCAGCTACCTACGCTTCCTTTTTAACTAGTTTTCCAGCATCGCAGTATGTGCCTGTATATCTAATTTATTATCTACAATATCAATGACATATGGTGTAATGCCTCGATATACGAGTTAATTCGCTATCGGAGACCGCTGGTACAGTGAAAACTGGTAAAAGCTCGTAAACTGGGGGTGTCGTAAAGCGAGTCCTCGTAAAGTGGTGTATTACTGAATTTGTTTTTAATTTTCTTTTCATTGTGGACCCGTTACGTGGATAGCTTAAGCTCGATGATGGCAAACCTTGCTCCAAATAACAAACTACGATCGGAGTAACTAACTATGATCATTATTCTGTACAGCTTTGTAAATATTGGAGTCTATATAAGGCGGCGAGCTGGGAGAAACTTTAGCACGCCAGGCGAATGCTTAGCGGTATTTCGTCTGTCTTTACGTTTTGAGTTCAAATTCCGCAAAAGTCGACTTTGCCTTTCATCGTTCTGGGGTCGATAAATTAAGTACCACTTGCTTACTGGGGTCGATCTTATCGACTGGTCCCTTCCCCAAAAATGTCGGGCCTTCTACCTACAGTGGAAAAGAACATTTGAGTCTACATTTCCACATAGGAATATGTATTCGAACTTTCATAAGCACATATGAACACTCATACACACACACAATCACACACACAAACGTACACGAACTAATGCAAATACCCCACACTCATATATACATATATATATATT
>NC_068992.1:26277176-26279855 GCF_001194135.2 Octopus bimaculoides
ATATATATATATATATATACACATATATATAAAGGCGGTGCTCCACCATGGCAGCAGTCATAAGACTGAACCAAATCAGAGAATACAAGGACACACATTTGTAAGAATGTGTTTGACTATGTAAATACTCACATAATAGTGTGTGTTTGAGTGCATATGTGTTGATATATATGTATACGTGTGTTTCTTTCTATGCTTAAATGTTGTATTTTGCTAAGAATGTTTGTTCGTGGTTTCAAGCGAAATACAAGATTGGTATGAATGCCAGTGAAATCTTCATTACGCAAAATTTATGTTGGTCTTTTTTTTTTTCTTTTGGTGCTGTTTTTTTTTGTTTTGCATTTTAATGAAGATTTTAATGTCTATCGTTTTTGGTCTTGTGTTTATCTTGACACTCATTAAACTCAGTAATGAATTTCTATATCACTTACAAGAGAACGCAGACAAAACATTATCATGTTGCTTTTGGCCTGCAGTAAATTACACATACAAACATGTTTAAACGAACGCATTGGAGAGACATAATTGTTAATTGCTAAACAATCCTGTCTGTCTGCATATCGCTTTGTGATCTTGTTTGAACGTTGGACGTTTAAATTTATGAGAATACGTATGCGTGTATGTATATGTTTGCATGGCCATATGTGCCTGTGAGTGCGCGTGCGTCGTTACATTTTCTGTGTCACCAATTGTAGCCTTAGTTGCTATGTGGAAAATTTGTTTATATGTATAGGATGAGATACGATATTTGCTTCAAAACCATATGGTCTCGTGTTCCAGCGCACCGCACGGTACTTTAGCAAGTGTCTTTTATTTTACTGGCGACAATTAATGTAACCCATCGTATGTATGTGTTTGTATGTGCGCGCGTGTATGTGTGTGAGTGTGTACGTGTGTGTGTGTATATATTTGTGTGCCTGTGTATGTGTGTAGTTAGTGTTGGTTTGTTTACGTCTTCATGAGATAGCAGTTCGGCAAGGCAGATTATTAGAAATAATATCAAAATAATGTATTAGGTAGATTTTTTTCGTCTAAATCCTTGGAGGCAGTCTTCCAGCGAGTCGGCAGTCCAATGACTGAAACTAGTAACGTATAAAAAATAATATAAATATCTATACACACACATTTACACACACACATACATACGTACATACATACATACATGCATGAACAACCTCGTTTAGGCCTAGCAGCCCTTCATGTTTGTTTTCACTGTCCTGTTTGTGTTACCAAATTTGAACCTCCGCAATATCCCAAATTTTATTAAATTTGCTTTGTGGGAGGAACTGTTTTATCGAAAGCGTATCCCGTTGTTAAACGCTCGAAATACGAGAGTAGAAAAACAACGAACAACTGATGAAGGGTCGTTGTTTGTGTTGTTAGTCTTTTTTCCATTTGTGTCTTTCGGTGTTCGAGAAAATATTTCATATTCCATGTGATCGTACTTCGTATTTTTCTTGTACACCTTTCGTGACATCCTGTGCTCACATATGCATATATAAATACGTATACATGTATATATATATATATATATATATATATATATATATACTGCATACGTTCCTGAGCCCCTGCTACAGGTGTTCAAGCGTCTTGAAGAGTGTGGAACCAAATTTCAGTCATTATCTTTCCCAGGTTTACTCTTGTCCGGAATAGTACCACCTATGAGTGTCACAGCTATCGGTTAAATAATATGTGAACTACTGGAAGTTATGGACCGCTAGTGCTCGTAGATATTTTCAGGAGAAGGGCGGCGAACTGGGAGAAACGTTAGCACGCCGGGCAAAATGCTTAGCAATATTTCATCTGTCTTTAATTTCTGAGTTCAAATTCCACCGAGGTCGACTCTGCCTTTCATCCTTTCTCCATAAATCAAGTACCAGTTGTGTACTGGGGTCGATCTAATCGACTCTCCCCGCCAAAAAAAATCGGGCATTCTGCCTAGAGTAGAAAAGAAAAGATATTTCCACGAGAGGGCAATCTCTTTGACTCCCGGATGTTTTGCACGTACATATTTTATTTAAAATAGGGTCTCACTCGATCACGAGTAAGCGTCCATCATGTATGTTTGTTTAAATTTCTTTTTATATTATACATGGTGGACAACAACTTCGACTGTTAGAGATTTCCAACTGACGAAGCAGCAATTTCGAACCATCTCAGGCAATGATAGTGAGAATGTACTGAAAGTTTTCCGATGCAATAAAAATATAACGCACACTTTGTTTGAAGTTAGACAATTTCTGTTCTTCATTTGTCTTGCAAATATTTACATCATTGATCAAAAGCACTGGTGACAGGTATATATACACAAGTACACAATTACAATGCATACGCAAGGGATTTTTGCGATGTTTCCATCCAACAAATTCTATTCACTGAGCATTAATCAAAGAATATTTATAGTAGAAAATTCATACCAAAACTAAATTGCAGTGGGAACGAAACTTAAGTAGCTTCCTAGAGAAGCAAAATTCAGAACAAGAGTATATCTACGTATATACGTGCGTGCGTACGTGTGTGTGTGTGTGTGTGTGTGTGCGTGCGCGCGTGTGTGTGTGTGTGTGTGTGTGTACGTGTGTGTGTGTACGTGTACATATGTTGTATATACTCAGATGTATGTATTATTGTATTATACATTCATATACACACATATGTATATAGATAGACAGACAGAGA
>NC_068992.1:26280411-26284434 GCF_001194135.2 Octopus bimaculoides
ATATATATATATATATATATAAACACTATTTTCAATTTGCTAGGCCACTGGTTTTAAATTGATATTAATCAAATTAATATTCAACTGACGAAGCAGCAATTTCGAACCATTTCAGGCAATGATAGTGAGAATGTACAGACAGTTTTCCGATGCAATAAAAATATAACTCACACATTGTTTTATACAATGATATGTGTGGGTGTGTATGTCACTACTGACCAGGTACGTTTCGTTTGTTGGGGAAATGAGAATGAAGAGAAAGATTTACCAAAAACTTGTGATAAAATCCTTAGTGATCAGATTATTGAGGTAAGATAGATATTGTGTAGCTCTGGGCAGATCTCTTTAAGCAGATTTATGAAACAGAGAGAGGGGATGGTCAATGAGTAGAAGAAAGTCAGAAGGTTCCGGTGTAGTCAAGCATTAGACCGCATTATAAAATGAAACTGCTGAGTGACACATAATAGATCACTGGGAGGTAGGTTCATTGATTGAAGTTATTGACCTTATGTAAACGGTTAGGAACAATTCAGTTTAGTCCAACTAGAAAACAGCTGAGCTTTACTAACTAGAAATTATGAGTACACGGAATGTACAAAATAAGGCGGACGAATTAGAATTTGAACCCACATTGCCAACTGACTTCTCGGACACACTGTTCAATAACCTCACTGATAAACCATTTTACTGAGAAAAGGTAGATTTATTTATTTCATTTTCTAGAATAATGGTCAGAACTTTGCAGTAAAGAGTGGGCAGTGCACAGGTATGGCTATGAGGTTAAGAGGTTAGTTTTACAAATATGTGGCTTTGAGGTTCAATTTCAGTGCATGCCATTTTGAACGTGTTTCTTGTAACAAAAGCCCTCTGAGTTAAATTTAGCCAACAGAATCTATATAGAAGTCTGTCAGAGGGACAGTTTCTGTTGTTAGATGACAGATGATAAACTAAATCTATCACCAAATTTAGCCCCAACACTTGACCCTTGGATGCCTGTAGTGAAGTTGAGACAGTTGCAGGATTCAAGTCAGGCCCCACTTTCTTCTTAGTGGAGATTTTGGATAGGTTCATGATCACTGTCCCTCTAAGGAAGCTTTTAAAAAATTATCAAATTCAGTTTGAAGAGGAAAAAAGAGTCAAAGATCGAAACTTATCTCAATGCAATCAAGGTGACAAAATGCGAATACGAAACAGGTATAACCAGGAATTCAAGCCAAACATCAGATTCCCACTCCATGGCCCTTGTCATATCAAAACGTACACGCACGCACACACACACACACACACACACACAAGGTGATGACAATCCGACAAGGGAAACTCCATGAAGTCATTCAACCTGCTAGATATAATAACCAAATCTCCATCATACACCATGGAGATTTAGTGTTAACATGAAAGTACATGTTAACATTAAATCATTTACTGCTAGATAATACCCAAGAAATAGCAGCCAAATCTCCCAAGATCACACTTTACCATCTGAAAATATGTTTTCCCCACAGTCACAGACTTACAGATGTCAAGCTGAACATCAGCCATATCAATTTCACTTGCATGAGACAACTAGAACCTGGTGTAGCTCCATAGCTTGTCGGCTCTGGTTAAACCATTCAACCATAGCCAGGCTGGAAAACGGATATTAAAGGATGATTATGAGGATGGGAAAATCTCTTTTAAAGGTCATGAGTGCTGTCACTTCCTTCCTGAATTTACTATTAAAATAAGGGAAACAAAGTACAGAGAAATAAAGTACTGGTTTTAAATTGATATTAATCAAATAGATATTTAAGTTTTCACCCGTATTATTTAAATTTAAATAACTATGTTGTCTAGCCGGCAAAATTCACTACAGAGAATTATTTTCGGCAGAATTATTTCCGGTACTTGGCGCGCTAAAACAAAGACATTTGAAATACAATCCCAAATGTAATTGGTAGAACTATATAGAAGTTCAATCTCATGCGGACGTTTCGTGTTTAGTTCTGCATTATATATTGCGAAGACGATCATACTGAAGAGTTGCAGACAATTACGTAAGTAATTACGTAAGTAGTTAACAACGAAATCGGTCTATGATTAATCTTTATATTTTGTATCTTTCCATTCGTATTGCTCGCTTACGTTCTGGTGTTTGCTGAATCCTACTAGCAAAGGGATGTCCACTTAGTGGTCATCCCTCTTATATGTATGTAATATATACACTATATATGTATATATGTGCAAATATATACTAATATATATATATATATATATATATATATATATATATATATATATATGCACTGTGTGTGCGCGTGTGCGTTCGTGTGTGTCTTTGTGTGTGTTCGTGTGTGTGTGTGTGTATTATTTCTTTACTACCCACAATGGGCTACACACAGATGGGACAAACAAAGACAGAGAAACGTATTGAGTCAATTATATCGACCCCAGTGCCTAACTGTTACTTATTTAATCGACCCCGAAAGGATGAAAGGCAAAGTCGACCTCGGTGGAATTTGAACGTAGCGGCAGACGAAATACCACAAAGCATTTCGACCGGCGTGCTAACGTTTCTGCCAGCTCGCCAGGAATCTTACGACACTGAAGTCTCTGCGCAAGCACCAGCGAAACTCACAGAAGCAAGAAACTGACGAGACCAATATGTATGTGTGTGTGTGTGTGTGTGTGTGTGTATGTGTGTGTGTGTGTGTACGTATGTATGTATTTATATATATATATATATATATATGTGTGTGTGTGTGTGTGTGTGTGTGTGTATGTGTGTGTGTGCATATATATACACATGCTTGTGCATATATATACGTATATATGCACGAAAAGAAAAATGTATATGTATATAAGTATGTATGTATGTATGTACATATGTATGTATGTTATCAATCAGTTTCATTTCTGTATGGATGGATGTATGTATGTATGTATGTAAATATGCATGTGTGCGTGTCTTTGTGTATGAAACTTGAATAATATGGCAGAAGTGAAACACAAGTGTTTGATACAGACAATATAATATATGGCTTATTAGAAGAAAACGTTCATTTCGTGGCTCGTGTTTCATGCCACTGTAAACAACGGACAATAACAGTAACAATTAGCTTTCAACGGTGTTTTTACTTTCCCTGCTGTAGCTGTCGCCTCATATTTCTTTTCGTTCATTATTTGTGTTACACTAACACAAACGTAAATAGTAATTACTGCCAAAATAAATCCATACATTCTACTATAAAATACACTAAAACAAATCTTAAAACTGCATTCCATGTTAAACAGAATATTGGCGAAAGTACAAAGTTGTAAATAGTTACATATAGAACGAATAAACGAATTAGAGACACGCTCACTCACCCAAAATACAAGACGTGTAATAACCACACAACGCAAAAATATAACCAAAGAAGTTGTAAAAAATAGTAGAATCAGTAAGTGTAAAACATTAAACTAACTAGTGTTATATGCAGCTTTGAACAGCATTTACAACGACGAATGTACACGTGCTACCAAAACCGAAATATAACTGTTCCCGATTAAAGATCGAAGCGGCGTGAACGTTGAGAAGCAAACATTCACGTGAATTTAAGCTCCTTATCAAACTGTACACCTGTATACACACACAAACTTGATGTAGGCCTCCGTGTTGAGTCTGAGGCCTAGTAGAAAAATTAATAGAGGCATAATGTCGCCATAACCAGTGATCACTTCAAGCACCAAGATGTTGACTGGATATTTGATACTTATCACTCTCGGTATATGTTCTTAGATTGCACTGTCGTCACTCTGAAATGTTCGTATAGGAGCTTCCAGTGCGAATAACAAGCATGCCATTTCCTTTCCAATTTCTGGCAGAGTGAATTAAGTTATGGTGCTGGTTTTCTCATAGACGATGCCCTGCTGACCCTACTATACTGAGTAGTAGACAAAATCAAAAACTAACAATGCGCATGTGTATAATTAAAAATTTTAAATGCCGACAATTTACCCATTGCGCCTTATATATATGTATGTATATATATATATATATAT
>NC_068992.1:26284652-26285736 GCF_001194135.2 Octopus bimaculoides
AATATGCATTTATACACAAAGATTTTCAAGGGTCCCTCAGTAATTTTATGATTATCACATATATTTTCCCCAAAAAATTTGCAGCGATTTCGAATTTCCAATAGGAATATAAGACTATGAACGACCAAGGTATATACATGTGTGTCTTTGTGTGTGTATGTGCGTGAGTATTTGTGTGTGCGCGTTAGAGTTTGTCTATGTAGAATGTGTGTGTGTGTGTGTGTGTGTGTGTGTTTAGGTGGCACTATATGTACACCCTTGTGCATCGAAACGGAAGAATTTATTCAATACATGTTTTGGCATTCGGTTTGTGTGTTAATGGCGTATATATATATATATATATATATCGCCGGTACATATCGGCAAGAAAAAGAAAGAAAAAGAATCTTCTCTTTCAAACAAAATCCTTTGCAGTAATTGTTTTGTACCAAATCACTGCTTCTGCTCTTAATTTAACCATCAGAGATGAAATGAACTAGTAATTGGTCTGCTGTATGTCTGTAACGAACGACGTTATTGTTCACAAATTGATTGCGATAAAACATAAACAAACAAATATAAAAATAAAATTAAAATGATTCTCACAAATTTAGTACATGAACAAATCTTCAGAAATACAAAAGCGCAACACAAACGCAGAGACACACAGAGACACTCTTGCGTCCACATTCACTACACGGACGCAATTATTCAAAGAAACATTCAAATTCAACTTCTTAAAGACGGAGATTGAAAATAATGACAACATGAATACATTTAAATCTATATATCTGTGTAATTTAGTGTAATTTACTGTACGATAATCTTTTGAAAAGAATTTTCATTAAAGACATTGACTTTTTCCCCATTACCCTGATAATTCCAGATGATTAACTATTTTATATGGTAGAATAAACTTATATACACACACACATATATATACATGTGTGTGTGTGTGTCTGTGTTTGTGTATGTACGTATGCAGATGTATGTGTAAGTATATATGTATATATATATATATATATATATATTGTTGTACTTGGGGATGGTCATATTGCCAGTTTAGCCAATAAAAACACACGCACTGTATATTTGGTGTTAATTT
>NC_068992.1:26287842-26291595 GCF_001194135.2 Octopus bimaculoides
TACTTTCAGCCCATATGCGATGCTTTCATCACTGCAGCTGCGATTAATAAGTTAATGATGGTTTTGTAGTCGCACGGGAATTGTCATTTGAGGAACATTGTTAAATTATACCCACCAGATATACACAAATCAAAGAAAACCGAATAATTTGTAACACCAATGAAATTCAAAGTACGGAGATGGAAAATAGACGTGCGAAATTTTCACAAAAAGTTGAATTTAGTCATATCATACATCTCACTAGATTTTTGCTTCATTTATAACTTTTTTGTTTCTTCTAGTTTGCCAAATTTAAAGGTAAAAAGTATCAGCTAGAACAAATATACGGTACTTAGGCTAACAGGTGACAACCAAGAATAACTGACAGCGGGAGGAAATCTTTATGAAGTTTAACTGGCTGAGTAACGATGGGAAAACATAGCTGTATCATGTATGGACGTGTGCATATATATATGTGTGCGTTTGCGAGTGCGTGTGCATGTCTGTGTGTGTGTGTGTGTGTGTGTGTGTGTGTGTGTGTGTCTGTGTGTGTGTGTGCCTGTTTCTGTGTATACGGATGCATTCGAGGAGCACTCCGTCGGTTACGACGACGAGGTTCCCAGCTGATACGTTGAACGGAACAGCTTGCTCGTGAAGTTAACGTGCCAGTGGCTGGGCACTCCACAGACAGGTGTACCCTTAACGTAGTTCGCAGGGAGATTCAGCGTACCACAGAGTGTGACCAGTGGCCCTTTGAAATACAGCTGAGTGGACTGCAGCAACGTGAAATACAGTGTCTTGCTGAAGGACACAACGCGTCGCTGGGAATTGGACTCACGACCATACGAACGTGAGCTAAAGTGCCTAACCACTAAGCCACGCACCTTGACATAAGTATGTATATGCATGTGTGTCTGTGCTTGTAAGTGAGTGTATTTTTGTAGAATAGTAAAACCGAATCTGTGTCAAGCAGAGTCTACGTGAATAATTTTTTGAAGCTATTATGAGTCATTATGATTAACAAATTGACTCGGAGTTTTCAAAAAATAACTTTAAAACCATTTGCAAACGAAGATTAATATAATTCCAGTACATTCAATGGCTAAAAAAGGAGGGAGGTATAGTACAAACATATGCGCGCTCGTATGTATGCATGTAGTATGTTTCTTTTTTCTTTTTTTTTTTAAATGGGCATAATTTTAATATTCGTGATGTAACTCCAAACAATCATTCAGGCTCTGTTTACGCATTATATATATTTTAAAAACAGTTACACTGAACAATGACGAAATAAGAAAAAAACGTGACAAAGGAAAAAGCGAAGAAGGTTGATGCAAAGAAGGGAACAGGGAAGACGAAACGAAATCATGAAAACTAAGATCTGCGTTGTCCCAGATTGCAGAAACCGCAATAACGTATTACCTTGTCTTAGTCTGCACTTTTATACTGTATTTCCTGAGCTTCATGTGAATATATTTATACCACGCCCAACTGTTTTTATTTCCATTACCATATCGAAATATTAAAAAAATGTATTTCTGTATTTATATAAGTGCGTGATGATATACATGTGGGTGGTAACTAGCAAGACTAGGATGAAATACTCAAATGAGCAAAATACTCAAAGAAAACATATTTTGACTGGAAGTGTATTCAAGGTGATGCAATTTTGTGGTTGTCCGTGGCGTTTCACTTATAGACCTCAGAATCTCGTATTTGAATGAAGCAGAGATGAATTTTTAATGAGGATAGTTAAAATGAATGAATGTTAATGCAAAACACAACAGTGCTAATGGAAAGACATACACTTAAATGCTGACTTACTCTGGATGCATTTGTAAGTATTGATAACAGTGAAGTTGAAAATCTATTAGTTATGAGATGAATTGAGAACGTGAAATATTTTATGAATTTATGAATGCAAATGATAATGCATTAAAGCACAAATTGATACAAGCATCCATGCGAAGAAATAGGCGATTGGTAACAGTAGCGGGAAACGATTGACTTAGAAAATTAATACAAGTAAACTATTCGGAGCATGTTGTTTGAAAGGTTTTCCGGATGATAGTAAAGTAATGGGATTTTAGTATACATTATATGGAACACTTCCGTGGTATAAATATTACAGTCGTTGTTATTCCACTCACAGCATTTAACGCTAAATGCTGTATTTTCTCCATTACCCACAACGTCGCAATACTCTGCAACGAATATATTGAGAAACCAATGAAGTTAGTTAATTTTTTTCATTAATGCCTAAAGAAATGCGTGTGTGAATAAAGGCCTGCCGTATGTTGGTGTCACACATTTAGTCGAAACTAAATTTGGTATTCTTAGTCACAGTATAAAGACCATATGCGGTAGTTATTGGGATCGGACAGGTTGTGGAGCTTGGTATGTTAAAGGTTAACTGTTTAGAAATGTTTAATAAGATTAGACGTGTTATATTATGCAAATTGTTACCCATATTCAGAGTGGTTGGATATAGAATTTTATATTTCGGATAATAGTTTTGGTTTAAGTGGGTAAGTATGTAAATTGGCTAAGAAAGTCAGTGGGTGATCGATGTTACGACTGTAATACTGAAGGAAAATGAATACCGGATTATGTCTCTTTTCTTGTTTTTGTTTCTATAGAGACATGAGAAATGTCGTCATTATGTAGTAGATGTTATTATTAGCCAGTGGCCGAATCGTTAGCACGCTGGACGAAATAAAGGCTTAGCAGTATTTCGCCCGTCGCTACGTTTTAAGTTCAAATTCCGCCGAGGTCGACTTTGCCTTCACCCTTTCGGGGTCGATAAATTAAGTACCAGTTGCGTACTGGGTCGATCTAATCGACTGTCCCCCTCCCCCAAAATTTCAGACATTGTGGCTATAATAGAAACGATTATTAGCCAAAAATCGTTAAGCACGCTGGGTACAATGCCTATCGGCGTTATGTCCGTCTTTGCGTTTAGAGCTCAAATTCCTCCGAGGTAGACTTCGACATTCATCATTTTGAGGTCTATAATATAAGTACCACAAGAACACTGAGGTCGGTGCAAGTTACTAACCCCCCTCCACCAGAATTGGTGGCCTGTGCCAAACTTTGAAACCATTACTACAGAGAATTCTGTATACGAACTAAAAGTAAATACTGAGATTTGTTGTGATTAATCGTGTACTTATACAAATGTTGTTTCTCGAGGTATGTTTACTATAAGATCTGGAGTAAGTAGAATGCATACAAACAAAATAAAGCATTTCATTAGGTAAGTAGTACAAGGCAATAAAGAATCTTTGAATGATCTAATTTAACAGAAAGCTTGCTTTTGTGATAGGTTTTGGGAAGCTTTTCTTTTTACTTTTCTTTCTTTGTTGCTTTATTTGTGAATTAATATCATTCGCTTATATTTTCAAATGATGTAGAATTAAAGTAAATTGTCAGGACTTACTCATGATGCCAGGAAAGCATATTCTAACCTGTGCAGTATTTACAGTATCTGCGTAATTATTCCTAAATAACATGACACTGCCTCAGAAAAACTTAAAAGAGATGTTGTAGAAAACTGGTAATAATGGTACATCCTCACACATGACGAAGGGAATAACTTAGTCACTACAAGTAAAGAGAAGTACATGAAATACGAGAGTGCGTAATAGGCGGTGATATGTAGTCGTGTCTTTACTGGTTTTATTAAGTATACTGTATACTGAAGGGGTCATTATAACAATCCAACATTTCAAGGATACAACAATATATATATATATATATATATATATATATATA
>NC_068992.1:26291802-26299147 GCF_001194135.2 Octopus bimaculoides
GTGTGTTATTTTAAATGGCTTATAAACACCTTCCACGCTGCAATTGTTTTCGTTCCAGCACACGATCTCAGATCAGGTCACTTGCTATGCAAGTGCATCTCCGTAATATATATATATATATATATATATATATAGTAGTTGATAATTCGTGTGGTCTACATCTGTGTAGATATATAAGTGTTTGTGCAGTTTCAGCTGCAAAAATGCTTGCGTACTTATGAAAGGTATGCATCATTCCCCTCGTATTGATAACAATATTCGCCTCCTTGATTCTAAATTCCATACAACGTAGCAGTTGTCGAATTATATAATAAATATGCGTTTCTATGCATGTTCGTTCGTTCGGCAAGTGAAAATATGATTTTTATCGCCTTTTTCATTACTGCCCCAATATTTATATTTTCGTGGGGTCATCAATAACTCGTCTGTATGCATGTATCACGAATATCGTGATAACTATTATTCATTTTGTTGTTAATATCACTATCTTACATGTGAGCAATTTTGTCGGTGTTACTGTTAATGCTGAAATTATTGCTACTATGTTGGCAATAGTTCCCAAAAGCCAAATTATTCTGACCGCGATAAGGAAATCTTCCACCGTTAGTTGCATTGATGTGTAGAAATGAGAAATATATATAAATTGCAATGGGATAGATAGATAGATAGATAGATAGATAGATAGATAGATAGATAGATAGATAGATAGATAGATAGACATATACATACATACACATATATACATATATGCAAGCATAGATACATACATACATACATACATACATACATACATACATACATACATACGATTGAGATGTTATAGAACATTTTATCACTCGTTTTTTAATATTGAAAATGATATAATAAAAATATCAACAATGAAAAGAGTAATAATAATAGTAATAATAATAATAACAACAATTGTGACAACAACAATAGTTACAATAATAATTTCCCTTACTCGTTCTTTGCCAGCATAGCCCATTCATTAACATAAAAGTTGTTTGTGATGTTTGCGTTTGTGGTTGTAACGTAACTCACCTGTATAATTTCCTTCTCAGGAAGCTGAACTATACTGAGGATCCAACCCTCCTTATGAATGCTAGCAAATGATAACCACCACAGAGGTTAGGAAAACCTAACTAGCCTCCATGTTAGATTTCTTTGCATTTTCACCGATCTTGGCACTTAGGAAACAGCATTTGACCCGCAATGACTCTTATATTTGTTGGCTTCGTAAATTCATAGACTTCTCTAGAAGCAAATGATAGACCATTTGTTTTGTATCCCCAACCCATCCGCAGTTTTAAACATATTGAGTGCTTTATGACCAGCATAAACGATAAACAGATTTCAGTATGTATTGACCAGTACATCTGCCAAACAATATTTGTATAACAAAAGCCTTTATAAATTTCTGTGCAATGCATCAACTCATCAAAGTAAACATCACC
This sequence comes from Octopus bimaculoides, assembly GCF_001194135.2. Taxonomy (NCBI): domain Eukaryota; kingdom Metazoa; phylum Mollusca; class Cephalopoda; order Octopoda; family Octopodidae; genus Octopus; species Octopus bimaculoides. Next base: position 26,293,257 of record NC_068992.1, read on the forward strand.
GCACTCTTCCTTTATCATCAATTCGTTTAAATGATTCATCAGTTGTTCCTGGTCCAAATGAGTATCTCCGAGATTCATAAAATACATGCTTTACGATGTGTTCCGCATGTTTTATAGCGTTTTTCCGCTATAGAAAACTATATATTTTCATACACGTTATCTCTCAGTTATTCTTGGTTATTTTCTCTCTTTCATTTTCGGGATTTCCCCGCTGACCGCAATAGTCTTACACTCCTGTTGCTTTTCCATTTCTTCACATTTGTCAAAAGATGTGGCTGTCCAGTAGGTTATAGGAGAAGAATGACGTAATTCGGTTTCATAATCAGCTTTTGGAAGCTAGAAATAGGCAAGCTCTACCCACGTTAACGATTTTACGACTGGAGACGTCTGAGTTGCAGCAACCTTAATAGTAATATGATAATGTTACTGTTCGTACCTTTTCAGCTTCTCCAGGTCCTCAGGACATATGACCTTCAAATCATCTTTACTCGAACATGTGTAGGAAGTGGGCTTGCTGTACTGAACAGCCAGTCATAAAGCCTTCCTTTCTAAAGGGAAGAACTCCAAATAATGTTGAGGTTTTGCAGATTCATGACAATTTGTGCATATCTACAGAAAATACATAGCCAAAAGTTACGTCAGTACTGACACCTGCTCATATTGAACCCTGAAAGTTAAAACAAACCGGATATCAGCATCATCTCGGATGTCACGCCTTTGCGATGCTGCTTTGTGTGGTTATATTTGATGTAATGTTGCCGGTGGTGGTAGTGTTAGATTTATGAGTTGCATATTTGTAATGGTGGTGATGTCGCTGTTGTCTTTGTTGTTATATACTACTTCGCTTCCTTTGTTATTTCTCTTGTTCTTGTTTTCTTGTAGTTGCTGCCACTGCTTATTACCATGGCAATGAGTGAAACATTGGTGCTGACCGTGATAGATTGCATTTATTGTCACAATACGCTGCGTTTCATACCATTTTATTTCTATTGTTGTTCTTGATAAACACTGCATCGATGGCAGTAGTAGTAGAGTACTGTTATTGTTGACGGTGGTAGTTTTGTTTAGCAGAATTTTGCTGATCTCTTTGTTTCTATTTTTGACATTGTAGCTATAATTGTCGCTACTGGTGTTTCCGTTCAGCAATTTACTCCTTTTTAAAAAACTCTATACTTTACAACGGACTGAAGATACAGAGTTTGGCTATTGCACCTACCTCCCTTCTTCTGATGAACGAATGCAGAAGTTGGCGCATTCCCACATCAGCTCTTGCAATACTTGTTCTTAATTCAACTGAGCCTTTCATCACTTGTAAAATCCAAACGCTGTTTGAAATTCGGTGTTCGTGTCTACTTTTATCTATGGTGAGGAACCTTGGTTAAAGAACGAGAAAATACGACCACGAATACAAGCGACAGAGATGGAGTTCCTTTAATGATACATCCCAGCACATCAAGTGAGCCTAATTCGCCGTCAAATTTCACTGGGATTTAAACTCACAGTGTTACGGCACACAACGAAACATCACATTTTCTTTTTAGTTCTAAAGCAAGTCTGTTTCTTCATTAAATTAATGATAAAAATAATACTAATGGCATCTTCAAAACTGTAGCTTTTATAATTATTGCATCTTTAGTTACTTTACTATTGTTATGTTTTCTATATACTTAATGATTTATTTCTTAATAACGAAAATAATACAACCAATGCGCATACAAACCTAGCATCAACCAATCATAATTAAATACACATAAATAATTAACATCATTGTTAGATCTCTTTCAAAATGTTTTTCCACCTTTCAGTATTTTACTGTTTCGTTTCGTTTTGTTTTTTTTTTCTACTTCTTCATTGAAATTTTATTAATTTGATTTTATTGTTGCAGTTTCTTGTCATATTCAATTTTGTTGTATCTAAATTTGATTGTATATAATTTTACTCTCATTAGTGTTTTTTTTTCTTGCATAATTTTTTTAAGGTTAATTAATTAATTTTGCCTCAGTAAATCTCTAAATATATTTTTACGTGGATAAATTTATAATTTTCTCAACTGTTGTGTTTCTATAAATATAGCTGTATTTGTTTTGCACATAAAATGTTCAATGAACTCTGAGTTTCTAATCAATATCTCTTTTGTTCAGTTAACATTTCTCTCACAAACTATCACTCTTTCACTTAGCTTCAGTTTTATCTTTCTTTCTCTTTTCTATCAATTTTCTTTACAAAGAAAGAAAAAATCATCTGAATATGTGAATGTATGAAGATTTGATAAAATAATACAAAAAATGCGTATTTTAAAAAAAGTTGATGTCGAAAGAAGAATGAAGATGGAGAATTAATTGGTTACCATTGGATATTTATATTCATGTGTGTTTATGGGATTGATAATTTTATTCACTGTATTATGCAATCTCATTGAATGTGATTGTGGACAGGTTGGTTTGTTTGCTTATAATATTTTCATTTGTATTTGATTTTATTATGCATGTTTAATGTCACTAATTTTTTCCTAAGTGTGTTATTTTATTTCCGTACACGTTCATAATAATATATTCGTCCGTGTTTGGAATATTTCTGTTATTTATTTTTGTTAAAGTATCGGCGTTAAATGTTTCTCTGTCAGCATTACTTTCAGAACATTTCACAGTATTTTCAATAAATAAGAAAACAAATAAATTTAACAGAAATTTGCCCCCAAAATTCATAATATTGGAAAAGTATATAGCAATTAATAATTGAGAAAATCAAGATAACGAATTACGAAAAACGATAGAGCATCAGACTAAGCATTTCTCCTGTGTTTTTGAGAACTCCTGTTTTTTTGAAACTCCTGTTTCTTCTTTGTTTTTGTTTTTTTTAAACTGTTTCTACACTACGTACAGATAACAACTCCATTTCTAGAAAACATCAGTAATATGCCAAGACCAAATCAGTTTATAACATCTGTATGCGAATACAAAATATGATAATATAAATGCTCCATTAGAAGTATAATTCCTCACTGCAGATAACATTCTAGAAAGCAATGAAATCTATATTAATATTTCTAGTATTAAAAATGCGAACAAAGTTATTATGTTTCCACAACAACACGGGCTTTGTGCGGCGTCAGGCCTGAAAAGCCAGTGTAATTCTAAATATATCGTTGGCAGTGATATTTGGCTGGTATATGGCGAGTGGACAGTGATCACCTAAGAGATAAAGAGACTCAGTTCCGCCCACATACGTGTGGATGTGGATAGGTGTTTTTATGCCTCATGCATCTATATAAGAAGATATTTCAAAGCCAATACCTCAGTATTTGGTGATATAAGAGAAACAAACACGTTAACTTAGACATAAAGATTTCCTTTTGTTATTAATACTGCTTCTGTTGATAACTATTTTTTAAAGCAATGATTTTAATTATGGAAATAATTTACAACGATGTTAATAAAATCCACCACCTATATATTTAAAAATAAAATACATTATTTATTGAGACCTGTTTTTCGTGCCTTATTTTCATAGTGATAACCACCATAATAAAGACAATTTAATTCAAGATGATTTTCATTTTCTCCTTGAAAATTTAATGAGCTCAGTATCACATAAAGTATGATGTCTAGAATCATATATTAAATAAATATTCATGAGCGATTTTAGTTGGTCAAATCTCGCCTCCACAAAATACAATTCTTCTGCAGATTAATTACAGACGAAATGCTAACATTTATTATATTAAACCAATATTATTAGCACAACTTTGTCATTAAAAACATTATATTGCCTGGAAACAAAATCCTGATAATGTCGCAAGTCTCCATACTTGTAGCTGAAGTGTTTGCTGCGGGTAAAAACTGAAATGTGTGTGAGTTGCATCACACATCAGTTATCTCGACTAATTAATAATGAAGCAACGAGGGAATATCTGAATGATCGTTTACACTGCTGTAAATGGCAGACAAATCTACCGCAATACATACCTTAAAGAAATGCAAGAGAGACAAGAACATGAAAAAGGGAGAATAAAATCTTCACTGCAAACCCCTTTATCTTATATCTACGCTTTAACGACGGATTGGGGAACTTTAGTTTTTCACATTAATACCGTAGCAGTATTTCTTACGTCATGTCATGTTAGAACAAATATATCATATCATATCATATTAATTATGTGTGTGCTTACGCCAAGTAAACTCTGTGGGTCTTTGAACTTCGGATATAGAGTGACGAGAATAATACCGAAATGCAATTCATTAAGGGGAAATTAAGTGAACGCAGTAACGTCTCATGCTATAAGAGTTTGATCACATAACGTTCTGTCTTAAACAGGATGTTTTTTTCTTCAGTTTTTAGTTACAATAGCGTCTGATCACTCTAAGATATTTTCATGCATTTGGATTGATTGAAACTGTGTAGAGGCCTTTCAGATTAGATAAATATGCATTTCATAGGCCGAACATTGTTTGAAATTGCTTCACACTGCTTACGACCAAGATTTTCGTTAGAAGTGTGAGTATCGGTAGAATGCTCAGTCATTTACACGTAACTTTGGTGAGTAGCACGTCCAGAAAATCCAACAACGATATGCTCATCGCCAAAACCGATGGAGGATTCCTCATTACTCAAAATACACATTAAATATAAGAAACTAAATATTATTTTCCACTACACATTAAATATGTCTATGCGCAGATGTTTTGTTTAGATGGAGAGGAATATTAAAATATTCACACATTTCCGCGAGGTAATGTGGATATTGTGTAAACCAAGAGTGACGATCGAGCCGCTATTTTCACTCAATATATTCTAATGTTTGTTTTACGTTCCTCTATGACATTCGGAACATGTTCAAACTTTAATTGTCTTTTTAATAATCAGAAAAATCGTTTCGAATCGGTGATGAATATAATAACTGATATTAAGAATATTATGTCTGTCTGTCATGTTCAACATAAACAATGAGACAAAATTCTTTAACGTTAGTTTCAAATTTTACCACAAGGCCAGCAATTTTGGGGCAGGGGATAATTCGATTATAACGAACCAGGATTCAACTACTAGTTATTCTATCGGCACCGAAAAGAGGAAAGGGAAATTTAACCTTGGTGAAATTTGAAATCAGAATGTAACTGCGGACAAAATGCCGCTAAGCATTTTTCCCAGCGTGCTAATGATTCTGCCAGCAACTTCAAGGTTCTTTGATACTAGTTTCATTTTTTTCATAATCATTTTCCTTACCTTGGACGAAAATAGCAGTAATTCTAAAATTTACTAGGGGAGATAACTGCAGTAATCCACTTCTTATGACGGTCTCAGATCCGCAAGCATTATTGTTGCTGTTTTTGAGAGGATTTTATAAGAGTGAGGAATACCTGGTTGGTGTGTTTTAGTAATTTAACTAAAGCACACCCATTCGTTTCAAGATTGTTCCAGTTATTCTAAATGCATCTCTATTTCTGTCATTTCATTAAATACATTCCCATTTTGGAGTTTGATATAAAGATAATTTGGCTACACTTTCTAGCTGATTAAACGATCACAATAAGGTTCCCTGTATCCAATGGTGTTTCACGTTAACTGACATGCAAAAAAAATACAAGGAAAAAATTAATGGATTTCAAGCAGCAATTAGCTGTGAACAGAAATAGAATTTCGTAATAAAGAAATTTTTTTAATAGGTTTGAATTAGAAATACTTTTTCTTGTCTTTTTTCTTCTTTTTTTTTTTTTACTCAATCTCAACTAAAATAGAAATTAATTTCATCAATAATTAAATGAAGCAAAATAACTGAAGGATAAACTGAAGCATGGACTCAAGATTCAGCGAGAATAACATCAGGAGTAGCAAACAAACGTATGTATATATATGTGTATATATACATACATATATAAATATATATATATATA
>NC_068992.1:26299448-26302336 GCF_001194135.2 Octopus bimaculoides
GTTAGGTTCTGAGTTCAAATTTCGCCGAAGTCAGCTTTGTCCCTCATCCTTTCGGGGTCGATTAAATATGTACCAGTTACGTTTTGGAGGTCGTGTAATCGACTTAATCCCTTTTTCTGTCCTTGTTTGTTATCTGTATATTTAGCCCCTTGTGGGCAATAAAGAAATAAATATTGCACCCTAGTCGAAGCTTCATTTCATATATTTTCTGTAATTTTTTCATATTTCTTCCCTGTTTTCAAGTACGAGTTGTAACAATTTATAAAATGATCTAATTATTCGTCTCGACATATCACAAAATTCCTGTCATTTCTATAGATGCGATATAGCTATAAAAAATATTCTTTTTCTTTTTACATATCACCGACATAATACAAGTCAATTCATTCAAGAAAATAACTTAAACATCTTTTTTTTTAACGAATCGATAATGATTGTAATAATTCTTTTCTACAAAAGGTACAAAGCCTGCAATTTGGTGCGAGGGAACGAGTCGAATATGTAGATCCAGTTATTCACTGGTACTTAATTTTTCGACCCTGCCAGCTCGCCGCCTTAATAATGATTATAATAAGGATTTCGTTTTGGCTGCAAGAGTGGCGAAGAATGATCCAATAAAAAGAAATAATTTGTCGTGGTTCGGTTTCCGTTTGCGTTGCGGCTTTTGCTTTTGCTAGTGGTTACTGATCACACAGTTATATTTGTAACTTTTGTTTTTCTTGTTATTCCTACTGCTATAGTTACAAACAGTTATTGGTGATGCAGTTGACATATCTGCAGTGGCAAAATCAGTGACAATCACAAGATATTAACTGGGCAAGAAAAAAAGAGAATGAGCCAACGCACTGGAATATTGGGAAGCTCAACACTAAAATAATAAATGTTAACAATGAAAACATGTTTAGATTTTAAACAAAACTTAAGGAGAGAACGCTATCACGTGTTGTTAACACGACGAATATGCAAAATACTATAAATAATGATCAGAAAATAATAACCCAGTATAAGATTATAGGCTTTGAAATACCATATAAATATAGGGAGGGCACCCCAGAAATTGAAGCAACTCAGAAATATCAGGACATAATCGCAAAGATGGAAGACTAAAACACCAATTATTCGTCTGCTAATTTGTGTTTAATTTACAAAAGTCCCAAGCTGCTGCATAAGAGGCTCATGGATACTGGAATTGGAACTCGCATCGTCGAATTGAAAGGTGCTCAAAAGACCAATCCCGTATTCCGCAAACATTTTAAGAAAAAATCATGGAATTGTGGTCCTTAGTTAATCTCCGTTAACTTTTATAGCATGCAATTTTTGCAACAATACCGAAAACAGTAAAAAAAACAGCAACATCAATGATAACAACAACAACAATAATAATAATAATAATAATAATAATAATAATAATAATAATAATAATAATAATAATAATAATAATAATAATAATAATAATAATAATAATAATGGTGATGATGGTAATGATAATTTGGAATAACACTTTAAAACCAAGAATATTTGAGTTTCAGTATAATGGAAATTTGAGAAAGCTGTTACTTTATTTGTGATTATTTAGATAGTTCCGTTCCGATGAACGGCGTAATGAACTTCAGTTGTAATTCATTAGATTCAGAACGTAAAGGAACATAAATAAATGCCAGAAAAGATTTCGTCTGCCACTCTGATGATTTGTTCCGTCCATCGACATTTAATGTTAATATTTATAATTATAATTATAATCATAAAATAGGGAAACGTATTAAATTCTTTCATGAAAGGATGTGCACACCTTGTGCAGAGCTTTAAACACAACAATTCAATTAATACTATTTTGAAACAGGTCTTCTCTTGTTTAAAATGTCAGATGAAAAGCTTTCTTAATGATAATGTTAAATATGAGACTCTACTAAAAAATAAAATTATATAGCTTGCGACAAATATAGTTTAATCGTGGATTACAATTATAAAATGTAAATGAAGCAAATGCTATTTTTTATTGATTAATTACAATCTTTTTGATATTTTTGATAATCAAAATTGAAGGTGCATATTCGTGTTCCACGGGATTATAAATTTCGGATGAAAGGAAATACGATCATAGTAAATAAATTAAAAAGAACTCCTATTAAAATATTTAGAACAAAAGAATATCGCGCTTGGTAACATTTAAAACGAAATGAAGACTGCGTAATGTTGCCACTCGAAAGTATGTGAAAATTCTGAGACATACATGCTGTTCTATCATTCTATTTATTTTAATCATTGGACTGTAACGATGGCGGGGCACTAATTTGAAGAGTTTAATCCAGCACGTCAGCTACATTACTTGAAATTAAATCTGGTATTTATTTAATCGGAAGATGCACCGCCACACACGGCTATACAAGTAAACAGAGAGAGGGAGAGAAAGAGAAAAAGAGAGATAAATAGAGAGGGAAATGCAGAGAGATACAAAGACAGACAGAGTTATACCAAAAACACTATGGACAAACTTCTCTACCAAATTCATTCACAACCTAATAGATCCAGGGCTACTGTGGAAGGCAATACTATTATATGCATGTAAAATTTCTTAACCACATACATATAATATATATATATATATATAGGGAGAATTCACAAAAAAAAAACAACAGACGAAGACAGGTGATGTAGAAAACAAACAGAAGTATTAGTATAACGCTCGAAATTGAAAAAGTCTTTACCGTTTCGAGTCTACGCTCTTCCACAGAAACAAGGAGAGAAAACAATTTGTGTAGTGGTTAGCGATCTATCATGGTGAATATCTATCTCTCTCTCTATATAAATATAGATATATATATACATACATACATATACACATATATATATATACGTGTATATATATATATATATATATATATATATAT
>NC_068992.1:26302395-26303040 GCF_001194135.2 Octopus bimaculoides
TATACATATATATATATGTAGGTATGTAGATGTATTTTTTATGTATGTATGCATGTACGCATGTGTGTGCTTGTCTGTGTATGTGTGTGTGTGTGTGAGATAGAGAGATTGGCTATAAGATAGCCACATGCCAGTAGAAAGTATGAAATTGGATAGAAAATTCGTCGGAGAAAGATACTGTTTCATGGAGAAAGAAGGACAAATCTTTAGTATTATTCTGCTGGGTCTCTGTGACAAAATCAGCGCTCATATACCGAAGAAAAACTGGAAAAAAGTGACGGACCATAGGGTCAAAATTGCGTGAGAGAGAATGTCTGAAAAAAATGCAAGAAAACACGATACAAAAGATGGATCTATAAAATTCAGAACGGAAATAGGAATCGAAAATTTGATACATCATTAGCAAAAGACATATTTAGAACCAATAAAAGAGACCTGTGAAAGTTATTTAAAATTTAGTGATGATTTTTATATGATATTCAATTAAGATGGTTCAAAGGAATCAAGATATTACGCAGAGTACTCCCTCTTCTTACTCTTTTACTCTTTTACTTGTTTCAGTCATTTGACTGCGGCCATACTGGAGCACCGCCTTTAGTCGAGCAAATCGACCCCAGAACTTATTCTTTGGCAGCCTGGTACGTA
>NC_068992.1:26303050-26307187 GCF_001194135.2 Octopus bimaculoides
AACTTATTCTTTGGCAGCCTGGTACGTATCTTATTCTATCGGTCTCTTTCGCCAAACCGCTATGTTACGGGGACGTAAACACACCACCATCGGTTGTTAAGTGATGTAGGGAGGACAAATTCAGAAACAAACATATACACACACATACGTATATACATATATATATATATATATATATACACGACAGGCTTCTTTCAGTTCCCGTCTACCAAATCCACTCACAAGGCTTTGGTCGACTCAAGGCTATAGTAGAAGATACTTGCCCAAGGTGCCACGCAGTGGGTATGAACCCGGGACTATGTGGTTAGTAAGCAAGCTACTTACCACACAGCCACTTTCTAAACTTTGTAAAATAACAATAAGAGCAATAACAATAGTTGTTATGAGGCTAAAACATGAAATTCATCACAACATATTTCAAAAATGCGGAAATTTTGTTCATCAAAGTAAGTACCATTACAATCAACACATTTTTGCCAACGAGTTACAAATGTGTTTATTCCGGTAACATAAAAATCTGGACTTCTGGAGCTAATGAACTCTTTAAACGCACTTTCAGCATCGCTTTGATTTTTTTTAACTCCTTTTCTCGTAGGAAACCATCAAGACGATTGAAAAAGCGGTAGTTGGTAGGAGAAAGGTTTGGAGAATAAGTTTGGTGGAGACGAACTTCGTAGCCAAGTTCCCTCAACTTATGAAGCATCATTAGTGAAACGTGTTGTGGAGCTTTGTCATGAAGAATGACTGGCCCTCTTCTGTTGACCAGTCTGAGACGGAGGAGTAGCAGTTTTTCGTTCATTTTGGCAATTTCATTGTAATATGTTTCTGCAGTAATGGTTTTTCCAGGTTTCAAGAAGTTATAGCGGATGAGTCCAGTAGTACACTACCAAACAGTCATCATAACCTTCTTTTTGAAGAGCTCGGATTTAGAGAAGGTTTTCGGTGCTTCATTTTGGTCCAATCACTGCGAAGAACATCTTTTATTATTGTACGGAATCCACTTTTCATCGCAAGTTACCACACGATCGAGACATGGATCGGTTTGGTTACGAACTAGAAGCGACAAGCAAATTTCGTAACAGCGCATTTTCTGATTTTCATTTAAATCATGTGCTACCCAGTGTTTAGTTCTTTGATTTTCCGATCGCATGCAAATGGTTGGAGGCAGTTGTCTGTCTAAGCTGAAGTTCTTTTGCCAGTTCTCGAGTGGTTTTACGTGGATCTTTCTCAATGACGGTCTTTAATTGAGCGTCTTCGATGAGAGATGGGTGTCCATTACGCTCACGATCTTCAAAGCTCAGGTCTCTACTGCGAAATCTTTCAAACCATTTTTGAGCTGACCACTCACTGGTCATTTCCTCATCAAACGTTTCGTAGATATCGCGAGCAATTTCAGCTGTTTGCATCCTTCTTTGAATTTGAATAGCAAAACTGCTCGAATATCGCGCTTTGACAGTTCCATACCAGATAATTGTAACAATGGTGAAAAAAGTATCAATCTTAATTTATTGATGCATTTGGGCAAATCAATGTCTGTATTATCAGACAAGTGCCAAACAAATTGTTTAAAAATATTAAAAACTCTGCAAATATCCGGTACAAATTCTTCATGATTCAAGCTTTGCTTAATTTTTACTCAACCTGATAGATTGTTATGACTATGTCTTCATTCGGCGAAAGAGGTTTCGAAACCATTTTTATTTTCTTTGGTAATATTAATGCAGCAGCGCTTCCTTTTAATTAGTTCGCACGTTATTTTTATATTCTGCTTTGTCAACGCTTTGTCACATTGTACAGCAGATTCCATTAATATTGCGATATCACATTCGTCTCTCCTATCGCTTTAGATCTTTATTCGTTTATTTCACAAATATACTCCAATGCCACATTTAGAACCAATGTAAATGATTGTAACGAGAATGACTGGTGGCCAATGGAACAACGATGTTCTCAAAGTACTCTTTAAATCGAAATAGTGAATCAGTTTGCTCTGCTCCTGTTCGGACACGAGTTGACGATTACACATATCATTCATAGCTTTATCGTCTGCTTCCAGATTCACTACTGCAAAAGGAATTATTTCACGATTCCTCAAAAGTTTATAAATTCCTATGACGCTAGCAACATACATGCATACATGTATACATACATATATCTTTCTATCTATACACATGTATTCATATATATTCATATATATATATATATATATATATATATATATATATATATATATATATATAAACGCAATACCATGCACTTGCATGCACACGTGCACACGCACACGTACACATCACACGAAACATGTCTATGATATATGTGGTGAGGCAAGAAGGAGAGTGATCGATCAAAACCTGAAATTTCAACATTTAAAAATATATTCCATTTTATGAATTCATCGATCACCCTATTTTCCTCGCTTACATTTGCCATAAAACGAAGATTTAAATGAATTGTTTAGTAGGGGAATGATAAAAGGAAACTTTATGCAAGTTCAAGGAGCTACCACCATAGCCGCCGCCCCGAAGTATCAATGTACGTCTTTTCCTTTTCCCATTTTCGGCATACTATTCATTGTGCACAACTTTTACTGTTCTTCATTTGTGGTTATATTTTATCCAAAGCTTTTCAAACTTTTGATGCAACCCGTTGTAATCTCTCGCAGTGTTTATCCATCCGTCTGTCATTTCTGTTGTTCCAACTGCGCTATTTCACTTAACAATAAAATCATATATTTGTTCTTTACATACATACGTACATATAAACATACACACATACATATACGTGCTTACACACCCGCCTTCATCTTTTGTTTTTCTGTAAACTCTCACTATATATTCATGTATATATATATATATATATATATATATATATATATATATATATATATATATATATATATATATATATATATATATATATATATGTGTGTGTGTGTGTGTGTGTGTGTATGTATGTATGTGCGTATCTATGTATATGTATATTTTCACGCACTAACAGATATAAAATTAACTATTTCTACTCTAAGCACAAGGCCTTTCAAATTTTGAGGGCAACGGGTTAGTCGATTATTTCGACCCCAGTGCGTAACTGGTACGTACCAATGGATGAAATTCAAAATCGACCTCGGCGGAAATTGAGCTCATAACGTAACGCCAGGGGAAATACTACTAAGCACTTCGCCCGACGTGCTGACTATTCTGCCAAGTCGCCGGTTTAACATATAAAAAATAATATATAAACCAAATGAGAATAAAATCTATAAAACCAGATAAATTTTAAGACGCATAGAAATAGATTATGTAAGAAAAGAGCAAGTATTTGAAACTATTGTACACATGTTAATAGAAATATATTTTAGAAAACGATACAACATTAGAACATATTTAACAAAGAATGGTATGTGGTTAAAAATAATCTTATTATAGAGTAAATTTAATGACTACCACGAAGCTAATTTACATCTAAGGAAACCGCTAGGAAATAAAACTCGAATCTGTGCAGCATTCTTATTTTATTTAAATGCTAACTTATTATTTAGTAGTGTTGCATAATTGATTCAGTCATATACAGTTGCATTCTGTTTTACAGCTGAAATCATTAAAACAATTTGACAAGGTATATAAACAAGGTTATTGAATTTCAATAGAATAACAACCACCACTCCAAAGAAGTCGAAAAGAACGTAAACTATTTTACATACTAATAAAAGTTTATGTCAATGAATTTTTGTTTTTATTTTCAAATGCTATGTTGACAGCCTTATTGTTGAATTTGCAATTTGTGTGGATATAGGAACAAACGGAATTATTTTCAAAACAAGGGAAACACATGGGACTCGCCTGAGTACGCAATATAGAAAGTAGATATAGTAAAAATAGGTGAGAATGCAAAAAAAAGAAAAGGAGAAGGCAGGAAAAAATGTAGAGCGAATGTTGTAGTTAGATACTTTGAGAGGCAGGTATAAGAAAAACAACATATAATTCAAAATACTTAAACGCCATGAATAGAGGAAAGGTAAAGTAGAACTGTGCACCTAAACGGTAAATCACACACACACGCACGTATATACCAACATATATATATATACATATATATATATGTGTGTGTGTGTGTGTGTGTGTGTGTGTGTGTGTGTGT
>NC_068992.1:26307326-26310114 GCF_001194135.2 Octopus bimaculoides
TATATATATATATATATATATATATATAGCAATATATATACAGAGAGAGAGAGAGAGAGAGAGAGAGAGAGAGAGAGAGAGAGACACACATATACATACATACATACACACACGCATATATATGTCTATATATTTATTTTATATTTACCACTAAAAATTAGTTGTCGATAATTTATATACGCTGTTGTTGTTTGTTCCTTCTTGAGTCATGCCTGGCTCATAAGGCCCGATTTCTTGGAAGGGACGCTGGTCTGCCGCAGGTGAACTGCTGGATGCAGGTGGAATGAGTGAGAGAAACCTGAGGCGAAAGAATCAGCAGAAGTTCGGCATTACCTTCTGCCCGAGCCGCGTGGAGCTGAAGTATTTTGCTCATAAACACACACATCACTTGGTCTAAGATTCGAACCAGCGATCCCTCCACCGAGAATCCGTTGCCCTAACCACTTGGTCATGTGCTTCCATTAATTTATATATATGTACGTGCAATAAATTAATACTTATAAAATGTTCGCTAAATATATATTGTTTTATTCATAGTTTGGTAGACCTAATGAGCTGATAGATCATCCAGCATATACGTAATGGGAAATCTTGTCCTCACTTATTTTCGTAAGCGTAAGGTTACATTTTTTTCCAACATTGGAAGGCACTGAGTGAAGTGTGTTAACTGATGTCCTTTAGAAGTGGAATTGATGGATTTGCATGTGTTTTAAATGGAATAAGAGAAAAAGATCAAATTTCTATGTTATTCTTATATCAAATATAGAGAACGAGAAATAGATTTAGCAACATTCTTGAGGTATGAAATATTTAACCGACTATTAAATCTATATATGTCGATGCTATTCTAATTTGGGATAGTTACAAGATATTTGAAACAGAACTGGAGTAATTAATTAGTATGAACCTTCACAACATAAATATATTCAATATTAAATTATAGTAAATGGAAGAGTACAAGAGATTAAAACCAGTGAAAAATCCAGAAACACACGCCCGGGATGAAAGCTAAATGATAATTTGCAGTGAACTACATAGCATTTATTAATTAATATTGTTTGCGTGGTGTTTAGAAAGTCGTTGAAAAATTAAAGTGATACGTAAAAAAGTATCTAGAAGCAGCCGTAACACAGCATAAAGAGCAGACAACCTGATTTGAAATAAGTCCTGTGAGATGCAGAAATTTTAGCAGGGAGATATTCATGAGCTGTCCCCACGAGACAAAATTATCCTCTAATCTCATAATTTTTCTTCCTCTCATCATACTTCTACCTTTTCTTTGTCTTTTGCCTGTCTAATTGTTCTCCTCTTGTTTGTTTTTTTATTCCCGCTATCACCGTATCAACAATAACATAATGACATAATTTTTAAGCAGCTATAATTTATCAACTTGTATTATGTACCCACTCTGTTGTGGTCACTTGGTTGATTTCACAAACACACAATATGTATCTGTCTGTTTGTCTGCCTGTTTTCATTATATATTAAGTTATTAAGTTGTAAAGCATCATCTGTGAGCTTGTGCATTGGTGCCTGTTTGTGTGATTATATAATTTAATAGGTATTTGTGGGAATGCTTTCATGTGTGAGCTCTGTATAACGTGCAAGATACTAGACAAAAGTACTTCGTCTGTGAAAAGTAGTTCAGTACTATGAAATGTTCCTGGACACTGAGTCTTTTTATTTCCATGTCTGCGACTTGAAATATGTAAGATATTCATATTGTTACGTTATAACTGCTTTTAAGCTATATGCTCTAAAAGGATATTATTGAATATTTCTGGATACTGAGTCTTTTTATTTCCATGTCTGCGACTTGAAATATGTAAGGTATACATATTGTTACTTTATACTGCTTTTAAGCTATATGCTCTAAAAGGAATTTTAGTTGCTGCTAGAGCATAACGGAAACATACATCAACCATTTTAAGAAATGACATAAAATTAATATCTCATAAGAATATATTTCATCCTCGGAAGTTTTTTATGCTCCCCTCGATAAATTACTTCAAGCACAATAAGAAAATGCACAAGATAAGAATAAAGTCTCACAAATTATCTCGATACATTAAAAGTATCAAGGATATCTTCTATCAGATGATGGACTGCGGTCTAAACAGTTGGGATGGTCGTAATGAGAGCAACTTCATTCAAAGTTTAATCCTAGTCGGTCGGCACTGATCCGAAGCAAAACAAATATAACAGCACAAATACTAATAATTAGGGCTAAGTGCCACTGTTATCCAGTTGGAAAAAAAACAGCGCTTAATGTAACTGTAGCAGGAAACCTCGAAACCAAGAAGTTTTCAGAGAAATATCCTGAAGAAAATACGATAAAAAATAGTTTTATGTATCCTTCTGATATCATGGTAATAAGATGTACGAGATATTTTGAACGTGAAACGTTAGTTATTGAGAGTATAGAAGTGAAAGAAACATTAACAAGTATACTTGTTGCAATATCATTCAATGTATTTTACTAACTATAGACCGTAATGATGTATGTAAAAATATTCTTTCACCGTATTAACATAAACATTTGGAAGAAGTAGCTATTGCAACTGTAAGCTGATATAAAGAAGACATCACTATATACTTGACTCAACATACAAGATACACAAACGTGCATACACACATGCACGCACATATACAGACACACCAAACGCACTCATACATACATACACACACATCTATATATATATATATCCTTTAATTTCTATATGTATACACAAATATATATACGCAGATATAAAATTTATACACATGCGCACACGCACACACACACACA
>NC_068992.1:26310462-26312258 GCF_001194135.2 Octopus bimaculoides
ATATATATATATATATATACAGGGTGTTTCAAAAACTTTGATGTCAATTGAGATGTAAATATCACAGAAACTACAAAAGCAAAGCAAATTAAATTAAACAGGTTTAATGTTGAGCAATATAAGATTTATTCCTCCAAATTTAAATGAGAAATTCAAAGGTATGTGGATTCCATGATCGATTTCACAAATGTACAATATGCACACTGCCTAAGACACAACACACGTCAAGTCGGTTGTCCAGCTCCCCCCAACATGCTGCATCATGTATTGGGTAACAGTACCCAGTGCGGTAGTGATTCTCTGCTCGAGATGCTCCAGGTGTGCAGGAAGAGTGGGGTCATAGACCAGGGCCTTCACATAGCCCTAGAAAAATAATCGCAAGGTGTCAGGTCAGGTGTACGTGGCGGCCATTTCAACAGCACCTTATCTGGTCCATCTCCCTCGCAGATTGTCATTGAGATAAGTCCGTATAGTGAACTTCCCGTGCGGGGAAAAATGAAATCTTCATATTCATTTGTAAGGAGCTCATACATCCATTAGCCAGTTCTGAAGTATTTGCAAGTAAACATCGCTGGTCACATTTTCTTCAAAGAAAAACGGGCTAAGAAGATCCTTGTTGGAGATGGTGCAGGACAAATTCACTTTTGGTGAGTCCCTCTCATGCTCAACTGTGACATGGGGATTTTCTTTGCTCCAACTGCGAACATTATACATTTTGACTTTACCGTCCGTATGAAATGTGGCCTCACCACTCAAAACAAGACTTTCCTTGAACTCGGCTTCTTCAAACTGCTCTTGCATATAAACACAAAATTGTTTGCGCTTTCGCTTCTCATCTGCCGTTATGGCCTGAACGAGCTGCAGCTTGTAGGGTTTCATTAGCAAACGTTTCCTCAGGACGTGCCAAACTGACGTTGCAGGAATCTGGGACTTATTGTTTTTGAGGCTTCACAAGAGTTTTTGGCGAACCCGCTCGACCGTCTTTTCCGACGTTAGTGGTCGTCCAGATCCTTTTGCCCTGCACAGAAAGCCTTTCTCTTTGAATTTTTTATGCCATGTCCAAATCTGCATAGCCATTTGTGACGTTTTAGTGAACTCTCTCGCAAATGCACGCTACACAGTCTTATTCGACTGTGTTCGAGCACACTCCAACACACACAAAACGATTTTTCTCTTTCAGTGAATGTCATTTCTATACCTGAAAAGATAGACAAATTAAACATTAAACATAAAAGTTTGATCTGTTTCTACACATGCTGTTTGGCTGTGTGGTAAGTAGCTTGCTTACAAACCACATGGTTCTGGGTTCAGTCCTACTGCGTAGCACTTTGGTTAAGTGTCTTCTACTATAGCCTCGGGCCGACCAAAGCGTTGTGAGTGGATTTGGTAGATGGAAACTGACAGACGCCAGTCGTATGAATACATATATATATATATATGTGTGTGTGTGTGTGTGTGTTTGTCCGCCAACATAGTTTGACGACAGACGCTGGTGTGTTATCGTCCCCGTAACTTAGCGGTTCGTCTAAAAATAACGATAGAATAAGTACTACGCTTACAAAGAATAAGTCATGGGGTCGATTTGCTCAACGAAAGGCGTTGCTCCAGCATGGCCAAAGTCAAATGACTGAAACAATTAAAAGAGTAAAAGAGTAAAAGAGTCATTTGAACAAGAACTGGCAAAGTTATTAGATTGCGAAATGGTATCAAACTTTTGAAATACCCTGTACGCGTCCATTTGCAAGTAAGTTTTAACTATATATATATAAATATATATATATATATATATATATATA
>NC_068992.1:26312339-26312950 GCF_001194135.2 Octopus bimaculoides
GAGAGAGAGAGAGAGAGAGAGATAGAGAGAGATAGAGAGAGAGATACACACACACATATTTATATATAAATATATATGAAATTAAAACATAGGGTAAAAAATCAGATATTAATTAATATCGATTTATTACCTGGAAGCTAGCACATTAAAAGAATCAGAGAGATTCAGAAAAAATATCTAAGATCTTAGGGGATTAATGTATATATTTATATATAACGATGACTACTACGTGGACATTTAATGTGCTAGAATAAGATCACATGTTGTGTCGACTAAGACCTAATAGTTCTCAAAAGAAATTCAGCGAAATACCAAACCGTATGCGGCATGACAGTGAAAATTACATTAAAAAAAATAAAACATTATCATTCGTGGACCGATTTCGGAATTAACATTCTCTTACTGAAAATATCTGACCCTCTTCAGCACGATTTGCAAGAAAATTGTAATTCCCAGAATTTGTTTTATTTTCGTTTATGTAATTTTCACTGTATCGCCCGTATACGGTTTGGTATTTCGCTGAATTTCTTTTGAGAACTATTATGTCTTAGTAGACACAAGATGTGATCTTCTTCTAGCACATTAAATGTCCACGTAGTGGTCATCGTCAT
>NC_068992.1:26312960-26319245 GCF_001194135.2 Octopus bimaculoides
TATATATATATATATATATATGTATATATATATATATATATATAATGAATGGGGAAACAGAAAATGGATTTAGTGAGAGTGTTTATTCAGCACAACGCTCCTTTCGACCCATCCTGTATCTGTCCATTAAAGGTGCGATATAGTGCATCCAGTTACATCTATCAATGCAGGTTGTGTATGTATATATACAAGATACTCATTTATATATATTCTTTTGTGTGAATGCGTAATTGCATGTGCCTTTGTGCGCGCGTGTGTGTGTTTGTTTCGTCAAATTATAAATGATACTTATATAAAGATGATGTTGCTGTTGGCGTTGTTGACAAAGATTGATATTTTTATTAATAAGTAGTTTTACTATTAATAAAGTGGTTTATTTACTCATAATTTTTGTTCTCCTCTTCAATGTTGTTTGATTGTAAACACTTATTTGGTACAAACTAGTCAAATACGATTTTGTAGTGGGCGACATATTTTAGTTGCAATGTTATAACATTACATCTAAAATATAAAAAGATACATGATTGATATTGTTATTAAACATGTTTCTATTCTGTTCCAGGAGTCTAAGTATATAAGACGTTTTAGATATTATAGCATCTTAGATAGTATTTCTTCCACAGTGTATATTTCTCTATTTCTAAGATTTTAACGTGAGTATCGTCTGCCTGCAAATATCAGTATGACGATTGACGAGCAATTTTATATAGTAAAATATTTCCAGTGAATTCTAATAATTACTGGATCAATTGATTTGTGAAGATTTATTCACATATATACGACAATGAAATAGTATATATTTGCCATAGTTAATGCGCCAGTATCAATAATTTTGCTAGTATCAAAGTTAAGCATGATATTCGTCCTTGGGCAGCATCTATTATTTCCTATTTGCTTACCACTGGAAGATATAAAAAATGGTTAACATTTCCTTCAATCTTTGCTTTTGTTACGTTTATTGAAACCCCCAAAATTCATCTTAACACATAGCTATGTTGTATCCCAACTACTCCTCCTCAAGCCTCTGAGTGGCAAATCTGTGATATTGAGGAGAATATTTTTTATAAAGATATTTCTGCTTTAGCAACTCAGCGCTAAATCTGTCTGAAATTTAATGGAAAATAGGTTAGTTTGAAAACATTGATGTCCATGTCACAAACTTTGACGGGAATAGTAGTCATTTCCTTTGATTTCTAGAACGAAGCAAATAGAAAATAACACGTACTGACCAAAGACAAAAAAAGAAATTAAAATTTTGTTACACAGTGAAATATACTTGCTTCATAGTTAATATGATGAACTCTGCCGTTTTCCGAGATGTTTGCTATGATCCTTGTAAACAGGTTTTCGTAAAATGTTACAGTACAATAGAATAAACACTTATAGTAATGCAAGTTCAAGGACGAGCGAAAGTATATAAACTAACTGCTTGTGCCACCGCTATAGTTTATTAAAAGGCATTCGATATCTTTGATATGCATTCTATGCC
The DNA here is from genome assembly GCF_001194135.2 of Octopus bimaculoides. Taxonomy (NCBI): domain Eukaryota; kingdom Metazoa; phylum Mollusca; class Cephalopoda; order Octopoda; family Octopodidae; genus Octopus; species Octopus bimaculoides. The sequence continues at coordinate 26,314,450 of NC_068992.1, forward strand.
GAAGTTACTCAAGATAAAATGAGTCGGGGGAAAACATGTGAGGTTTGTCATAAAAGCAAACAAGAGTACCACAGACATTACTCTGCTGTCAACTTTCGCAATAATTCCATTTGCAAATGGTGTAAAACAAGTAAATACCATTTCTTCAAAACGCTTGACCACATACCTCTAAATAGTCATGTAAAACATCTAATGGACAGGAATCATTAAAATCTCTAGCGAACACGTGACATATCTCCAATATGTAGACGATACCATCCTCATTGCAGAAACGCCTTATGTGTTGCAGAACTTGATGAGAGAGGTGGACACTCGAAAGATAAATTTGTAAAACATAGTTGTTTTTTAGTACTAGTTGAGTTCTAATGATCAAGCTGTTCTTTCATCAAATGCGTTTTCTATATTATGTCCTAACCTATTCAGATATAATGCCATAGAAGTAACAAATTGCACCTTTGTAGTTTTTAAGCGTAGAGCGTGTGATACAAAGAAGGTCTAGGTACCATTAATAGTAGGCCATATAACCACGTACAGCCTTACTGGTTAGATGGAGTAAACGTATCTTTAAACATATTCTAATATTGTTATCTTGGCATTTTAATAAACGTATTTTGATAGAATTGAGGATAGTCTTGTGTAAAGTAATACGTGTGGGGAACATAACTACAGTTTGAAAACTGTCTTTCGGTGCACTTAGCTTGTAATTTTTTTTTAATTATCAAAGATTTCATGCATAGCAGTATGCTGTTGATTAACCTGGGTCGTTGTTATCATCTGAAGAGAAAGAGCCAGTATTAAATGAAATATCACTTTTGTGAAGTAAAATGTTGTATATGCGTCACATTGAAACTCGCAAGAAATATGCACACTAAGGAGAATTCGCGTGTTTCTATATTTTATTTCACTACAATATAATTTGATTATCAAATTGTTGTTGAACGTTAGCAAACAAAATTATTATAATAAAGTATCAATATTAAAATATCAATCCAAAATAACGAAGGTTACACTAATTAGCGCAGTACATGAAGATGTGACAGGGTCATTATATCCTCCAAAATTCTGATCGAAATGCTCTTCTGTCTCATATATAAAAGTCCAAGGTACATGTAAACAATCTTGGTATCATAAGCTTATGAAGACCGACATTTGTTTGAGTGTTAAGCGTACATTTAGTCATTCTGTATGTATTTCAGGCTGTGTTTCCTTTATTCTGAATATAATCTCTGCACTTTGCTGTAAATGACAGTTATGTTCAACTGGTATTGTAACCCTTAAGGATTGATTTTAAACAAACTTCTATTCATAGAATCCACATACCTTTATACTACAATACTATTAATTATGTTTCTATACGCTCGTCTTAAACCTGCCTATGATTAACATGGTATTTTCTTACGAAGACAATCTTCTAAAATTTAATAAAATCATAGCTAGTGTATAGCCTATCGCATCGCTTATTGAATCCATTGTAGTTGTCATTCATTTATATTTAGTGAATGTATGCCCAAGTTTTTATCATGCCCAGCTTCGAAAACTTATAGAATTTATATCTAAACTTGAATGATGGAAATTATGTAATTTCTAAAGATTTTAATTTGTGCTTCTTTTTGTTTTATTGTAACAGTTGTGTTCATAGGAATTCTTGAAACGAAGTTTTAGTAAACTTTTACAACTGTATCCACAAGAGAAATAAATATTCTCTCATAAGCCGGTCTCAATGACAGCACTATGCTAACTTGTTAGGAATATTGACTTTGCAAACACACTTTCAGAACGAATAAAGATACATTGACAGAAAGAAAAAAATATGTTACTCGTATTTGAAATGGTTTTAATTAATCATTTAGAATTTAGATTGCTGAACGGTACGGAAATATATTATGCTTTGTAAAACAAATTATCGCTATTCTGGGCGACTGAATAGATAATATCAGAAAATTGTCTGTAGAGCTTTTAAACTAATGCCAACCTAAGTGATTGATATTCCAGACGTTAATGTGTATTGTAAATGAAATACGTTAATCCTACCATTTAATGTATGATCTATGTTCCTTTTTCATAAAATAGATTTTTATAAACAAAGAATACTTATACAAATTAGGTATAGCTATGATAATATACAACGTGTGATATATTATATATATATATATATTTCCTTGCATGAGGTATTGTATTTGTTGCCCACGTCTAGCTCTGGTTTGAATGTCAAAGGTTTTCCAGTAGAAACCATATTGCTTTTTTCATTAAAAGTTATTCTAAGATATATTTCAGGGAAATTTGGGTGTTATTTTTCATTAATCAAGCTGGTTTTTAGAAACTCTTTTGTTCCTTCTTTGCTTACAGAATAAGTCATAATTCTTACTCATTTGTGAAACCATAAATTGCATATGGGCTTAAGAATGTTTTCCTTTTTTTTTTCTTTTCTAAATTCTATTTTCCGTAGTTTTCAAAGAGAGTCCACTCTGTGCCGTCGTTGTACAGTCAGTTTCCTCCACCAAGTCTAGGTCTTGTATTACAAACGATACAAATATTGCGTTCACCATTGGAAATTCATTGGAAATTCATTGGAAATTCCGACTCTCTCAGGTTTTGATTATGATGGAATTTCATTTGTCACGTGACTTTCTTTTTGGATCCTGATTGCATTTAACGATCATTATGTGACTGCAGGTGGGCAGTTATTGTGTTAAGTAGGTTTTGTGAGCGATGCGCATAACTTTTCGGGATGATTTGTTCTTGTGTGTGTGTAGAATATGGCATATTTAACACCTTAGTCAGAAATCTATTTTGAAATGGCTGAGTGTTGTTTGTTTAGTACGGTCGTCATTTTAGCTGACGATGATTGTATAAGAAGTGTATTCTGTGTAGTGGATATATTGTTCGAACTGGGCTATTATATTGAATGTTTCTTGCGCAGGATGTCACTTCTATTTTAAAGCATTGTATAATATCGGGAACCCTAATATGGTGTACATGTTTTTACGAAAGTGGGTCTAAAAGTTCATACTTCATAGACTATGAAAGTGTCAAGCTAAAGCTATAAAATCTTGCGTGCATTACTTCCAAATCTTCCTTTTAATAACTGCGTTTGTTTTGCTTCAGGTAAACTGACACCTCACTGTCAAAGAAGACTTCAAAAGTAATTAGTAGCAAACGTCTCTCGAAAATAGACAAAATTTGACATCGTGGTTTTATCACGTACCCTCCACCCTCAAAGACATTCATGTTCATATAGTTGCTGTATTACGGAATGACGCTACAGCTTTTATCAACAGTGCAAAAGTGGGCAGCTTAATGTTGGTGAGAAAGGGAGGATGTTGAAGATGGCAAGTGTCTCTACGGCCACCGGGGAAAACATTTACGTTTGATGACAGGTGATTGACTATAAATCACATGACCATTTCTGTTAGCATACACCGTGAAAGAGTTGAGAATATTCTGCACAATACACTTGCAGCGACTAAGATTCCCACTCACTGTGTGGCACGTCTTCTGACACCTAATCAAAAGCGCACCAGGCTGGTAAGATCACAGGAAAATGTCACATTGTTTGAGATAGATCTGGCTGGTTTATTTGAACGTTTCCGAAGCCAGGATGAATGACAAAGAGACAATCCATGGAGTGGAAACACTTAGAAGGCCAAGGTAATTTCTGTTGAAGGAGGGTGATGCCCTTAGTTTTCGACGATGAAAAAGGCTTTGTATTTACTGAGTATCTTCAAAAGGGCCATACATTCAATGGAAAGTGCTATGCCAAATTGTTGAGGCGCATACGAAAGGCTAGGAAGAACAAAATACCCAGGAAAACTGACGAAAGGGTTTTGTTTTATCAGGAAAATTCTCCAGCATACGGGGCTTTGCTTTCAATGTCCTTTAGTGATTGACATTATGTATATCCCTGATTATGAACAGAGTAGTGAAAAAACATCATAATTAAGTGTTGAAGGGGATGCCTTGTGGTTTGAATAAATGTAAGCAAAGCAAAAGTTAAGGAAACTATTAGCCATTTTTCATATTTTCTAGGGGTACACAAATAGGAAATAACAGTTGCTACCCAACCAAAAACAAAAATGACAAACAACGGGCATAGTAAAATGTCTGTGGTCTGTGGTTAAAACTTGGGACGACACGTACAAAACAAATTCTGCCGAGGTCGACCTTGCTTTCTTCTTATCAGTCAATAATATAAGTTGTGGTTGTGCACAGGAGTGGATATAAACAGTCCCATCCTGTGAAATTCTAGGCCTTATTCCAATAATTGAAAGAACTTTAAATATTATTATTAGTATTAGTAGTAGTAGTAGTAGTAGTAGTAGTAGTAGTAGTAGTAGTAGTAGTAGTAGTGGTAGTAGTAGTAGTAGTAGTACCAAAACCAGCAGCAGCAGCTATTCGCTTATTGCTGCTCTTTTATGTGTGCATCGATTCAGCTACAGAAAACATAAAAAAACTCATATATTCCATTACACTGGACAAGTTATACAGAAGAAGAAAAAAAATCTGTTTTTTCAAGTTATTAAATAAAAAAAATAAAAACAATGTAAATTACAAAATAAAATACAACACGAAGAAAAGAAGAGCAACATTCTTTCTCATTCCAAGAAAGTAAAGTAAAATAAAAATAAAAAAATAGCTCAAGTAAGGAAAACTTATTAAAACAATAGAATACATGCAATATGTTGAAGCAGAATATAAGAAAGAAAAATATGTAACTTTCGCTATACATATACACACACACGCGCAAACACACAAATACACACAGACACACATTTGTGTATATATATATATATATATAT
>NC_068992.1:26319605-26329736 GCF_001194135.2 Octopus bimaculoides
TATATATATATATATATATATATATATATATATCGAATAACATTTGCTTAAGCATATAGCATTTCTTGAAAGTCTTCTAAAGTTTCCCATCGACTGTAAATAATGGCAACGTCAACGATCTGCACATTCAGACACCATTAGCAGCGCTACATGGAACTGTCCTCAGTGCAAATGTTTGGACAGGCAGTATAATGCACACAGATAGCTAACATTCTTCGTTATCAATGCGATGTAATTTCCGTTGGTTTGCTTGCATTCATGAACTGTTTATCGATTACAGATGAATTCATCGTAAAGTTTGTACGGACGAAGAGAGTTTTGACAAACATACTTTTACACGAAAAGGAGAAATGGACTTATTGCTGATCTCTTTTTCAATATTCAATTTTGGCATACAGTTGATATCAATAATAATAATAATAATAATAATAATAATAATAATAATGATATTATTACTATAAATAATAATGGTGATGATTTCAAATTTTGGCACAAGTCCAGCAGTTTAGGGGGAGGTGGTAAGTCGTTTACATCGATCTCAGCGGTCAACTAGTATTCATTTCATAGACACTCTAGAGGATGAAAGGCAAGGTCGACCTCGGTGGAATTTGAACTCAGAACGCAAAGACAGATGAAAGGCAGCCAAATATTTTGCACGATGTGCTAACGATTCTGCCAGCTTGCTGCCTAATAATAATAAAGGAACTTCGAAGGGGATTAATATCAGTAGAAGACTGCGTGGAGTGAGTTAGAGTAGCTATAGCCTCCTATATAAGTAATAGTGAAGAAAGCTTATTAAGAGCTACTAGAATCAAAGTATGACATAAGGAAACCGAAAAGACAAATGAAGTTACAAGCTAGAAAAAAAGAAGAAAGATTATTTGATTGGCAAGTAAAGGCTGTGCATGGTAGATTCTCAAAGATAATTACAGGAAATATGGTTATGGTTGCAAAACAGAAGGCTGAAAAGGAAGACAGAAAGTTTATTAGTAGTAGCACAATATCAGCCATTAAGGTCTAATTGGATAAAAGCCAAGATAGACAGAAAAAAAACTAAGTGGATTCCTAATGTAGGTTATGCAAGTCAAAAGAGGAAAGTGTTACTTATATAGTAAGTGAATTTAGCATGCTGGCAGAGAAAAAAACAAGAAAAGACATGACAACCTAGTGAGAATGATCCACTGGGCGTTATATAGGAAGCTAGGATTTGACCATAATGATAAATGGTATGAACATGAACTTAGTAAAGTACGAGAAAGTAAGAAATATAAGAAGTTGTGAGACTTTAACTTGGGACAGTGTAATAGGAGCTAGAAGACTTGCTTTAGTAGTAGTAGACAAAGAGAATAGAAAGTGTCAGATATTTGATATTTTGATGTCAATATGAGAAGTAAAGAGAAAATAACAAAGTATCAGGATCTAAACATTGTGTTACAGAGACTATGGAAAGTTCGAGAAAAAAGTATCCCTGTAGTTATAGGTGCATTAGGAACTACTCCTAAAGATTTGAATAAATATATAGAAGAAATAGGCACAAAACCCAGTATAGTACAGTCCCAGAAAACAGTGTTACTAGGGACAGCTAGAATAGTTAGGAGAATTCTTAACATCTACGGTTACTTGTAGCCCGGTGTCAGGAAACTTTCTTTTCCAACAGCCTAATCTGTTGTGCGCATATCAAATAACAATAACAACAACAACAACAACAGCAACAACAACAACAACAACAACAACAACAACAACAACAATAAAAATAATAATAATAATAATAATAATAATAATAATATGGATCAAATAGGGGCTGCAATAAGGGTGAAGCACTTGTAGAAAACAGCATTGTTGGAACCGCTCGAATCCTCCGGAAGGTGCTCGAAAAATAAGGGGTGTTACCTTAGTTCTCTGGTAGTGAAGAGCTGACACTGTAGTACATCCTCAGCATTATAAGCTGTGCAAAGTCTATAATAATAATAATAATAATAATAATAATAATAATAATAATAATAATAATAATAATAATGGTGATGATGGTGATGATGATGATGATGATGATGATGATGATAGACCTTTCATCACAAGGAACAAGTGGGATTTGGCCCAAGAATTCGTGTACCCTATATAACAATAAGACAAAAAGAATTAACAATAAAAATTTAGCAATGAAAATCCTCATAAGGCGGTGTGTTCAACCCAAGGGCAACCAAAGAACACCACACGTTCTGATCATCCCGACCACCAAACGCACATCAGGCATGAAACTCTGCTTCTGAATCCCTCCAACATCCAAGTGTATATTTACATTTAGTCCATTGACATGGGCCACGTTCCCGAAGTTCACCCACCTCTCAGAAAAAATACTGAGATGCAGTAATTCCCTTGGGTGGTCACATCCATAGATAGTAATCTGAGGCCATTGAGCGGGTGACCTTGCTTCTAGGGGGACACTAAGCCATGAACATTTATACAACCTAATTTTAAACCCGCCATAATGACCGGAAAGAGACTGGAGGAGAAACAAAGGGGTCTACTTACATAACGGGTGCCGGTGGCGGTCACGTGGTTCAACATCCATAAATTTTGGGATCGGTTGGCTGATCTTTTCCCTCAGAACTTTTGGTTCGGGGTCAATGGATATTTTCCAGAAATCCCGAAATTTTATTTGGGAACTCTCTTAAAAAGCTACTCCTGGCTTTTAGACTAGGGATTCCTACGTCGTAAACGAAGCTCTCCCTAATGATTTTATATGTTCTCAAAGGCATCCGCACCATCATTATTGTTTCTGGTACTTGAACGGAGCTATTATTGAAGATCACTCTCTCTCTCTCTCTCTCTCTCTCGATGTCCCTCCTACACGCTATAAGAGCCATCAATTCTTTGTTGGCCCTCCTCACAAGCACTACATTTTGTGTTTGTGTGTTCGGTTGTTGCTGCTAGGGTGTTTGCTTCGTTGGCTGTTGCAATTGTAGTGTTGATAAAACTGGTTGCGATTGCGATATATATGTTGACGGAGATTAATCCCAACCAAACGACAATATATTCGTTTATCTTATAACCACTTTTCGTTGTGACATAATCTGTTATTAAATCCTCAAAATTCCATCAAACTTCTGCGGTGATGATACTGAAGAATGAAGTCAAATGAATCGGTGGCCACGTTGCAGACGTAGAAGGAAACACTTTTTTACTACATTAGCTGCTATACCCATGCATTAAAAAGAAAAGTGAATATAACATGTTTGTATGTTCACAAACAACAAATATAAAAATTCCATGACATAAATATTTAAGATTCGATATTCGGTCCCAGTTCAAAACATTTGCCAAACAAGTACGAATCTGTTAACCATTTTTAATTACTTAAAATATTAATATTTGTAATATTTTACCATGTATGAATCAACGCAATATTTGAGAGGGCAAAAAATTTGAAAACTGTCACGAATATGTTTGAATCACAATAATTTTCTATTGTGCAATGAAAAACCAAAATATAAAATTGCATTGGTTGGTGTGAATTCAGTAAACGTCGTTATACAATAAAGCATCAGTAAAGATTTTTACGATGATTTTAATGGATATTTCTGTTATTGAATAATAATGTCACTGTTTACATTGGAACGCATTTTTCTTAATTATACCCTGATATAAATAAAAATTCTTTAATATATTGCTTCAGTATTCCTCATAAAGTATATATAGATCTGACACATCTGCGATAAATATTGGAAAGAGTTTTATGGTTTCTTCGCAATATTTTGGAATCTTATCTATTCTTCTTCTATCGCGTTTCACAACGTAAACACTCACGTTAAATATTCTGTGAGACATTACAACAGCTAATATAGGTGTAAAGAAGTATTTTACAATTATCTAATATACATTTCGACAAATTATGTTTTGCAGCATTAAATCTTAAAGAAAATCCAAGAGAATTATGTTCTTTTAGCATAAAATAGAGGCTTAGCGACTAAGTGGTTTTGAATATTTGAAAAATACTGTATTAGTATTGGACTTGGGAATTATACAGATACATAGAAGCAACATATGAGATAGTATGATGCAAATTTGCATCTGGAAAATTCTTAACATATATCAAACCCAAATATGAGGAGCTTTTAATAAAAAAAAATTACTTCGATAAAATTACCTCAGCGAGAGTCATTGCCGCATTTAAAATACAAACTTCATTAAACAAATTCAATTCTTAATTTATAAACATATCAAAAATCAACATGTTTCATTGCTCATTCAACGCCAGTATTACATCAAATTTAGCTGTTTTTCAATATCTACTTTCTATTTATTGAAAAGGAATTGACGTATTCAAAGTTCATTATTTACATTCTTTCATGATAATATTATATATCGTTAATTTGTCTGTCGGAAATCGAGAGAACTTCGCTCTTAAAGCGACGATTTAATGAGCATTTGGCGAAATATTCGTTTGAAGAACTTTTCTTCAATTTCAAAATATCGCGTTACATCTCTACTTTTCTTTGTTCTTATGAGTTTAAAATTTTCTAACACAATTCGAACGCTAGGTAAATCTGGTAACTTCCACCTCGAACCAAATAATACTAATGCAGCCGAAAACTTCAAAACTAACGGAAGATTTATAAGTTGTAGATCTGCTGCATACAACGGAAAATTTTCTCAAATTGGTCACTTCCTGAGAAGTGAGCACATTGTTCTCTTAATCGATTTAACAAAGCGTTGGTAGCGGAAGATAAGTGGGCTAATCCGGTCATCTGGAACAGTTATAATGCAATTCAACACCTTAAAAGACAGAAACATCCTTTCCCACATTGTTAATTCCTCTTTATATCCGTGTCATTTAGTGTGAAGAATGTCAAAATATAATGATATTTCCTTATAGATATTTACGTTCTAGCATGACCTACGCCAAAGCAACAGACATTGATAATAAACTGCCTTGCTTCAGTATCAGATAAACGAAATCATTGAATGATATTATTAAAGTAAGTCATATATATTAGATTAATAATAGCTATTAAATTCTGCTCGCAAATACTTCATTTAGAGATGTCTTTGAATCTTCTATCTATCTATCTATCTATCTATCTATCTATCTATCTATCTATCTATCTATCAATCTCTCTCTCTCTCTCTCTCTCTATATATATATATATATATATACATATATATGTGTGTGTGTGTGTGTGTGTGTGTGTGTGTATAATGTTCCAAAAATCTGCCACAAACAATATAAAATTCGTAGCTAATTCCTCGTAAGAATTAGCGACACTATGCACAAAGGAATGGTCAGTCTATCCACATAGAAAGAACCGTGGCATTCTACCCTCAACTATACCATGTGATATTCCCCCTTCTGGAAGGTGAATGAGGCCTGCCATTTTGTGTATAGTGACTGGTTTAATGTAGAGTCACAGCTCAACACTAATTTCAGATTAAACTTCACGACGCATCTGGTTTAACTCCAATAGACTGTAACTGCCTACCAACACGTGAGCCGCTAAAGTACAGTGTATCGCCGGAAAGGTTAATATTAATAAATGATCTTTAAAAGATCATAAAAGTACCGCACTTTTAACGATGTCAGTGTTCACATTTTGTTGCACCAGCGGCGACGAGCCACTGGGAAGTGCTAGCGAACGTGCAAGACAAACACGAAAAGAAACACGACAGAATCTGGATATGCAGACAAAAGATAAAACATGTACAACGAAGAAAGTTTGTGCAGCCGCAAGATGAACGAATGTAGAGTAACGGAAAGAAAAAATGTACGGTAGAACTGGACAGCTGGAAAGTCACAACGAGAGAAGCTAAGAAAACAAACCGTGTAAAATAAAGCGGAGGATCAGAGAGGAGCGTGATTGATCGAGTCAAAGGGAAGGCGGAAAGGGAAATGAACGAAAGAGATGTGAATGGTCAGAGAGGAAGGAGAAAAGAGAGGCGGAGGAAGGCAAGCGAGAGACAAAGAAAGACGGAAGACAAAGAAATAGACATCGCACAATAGTATCCAACTGAATATTCTACACAACGAGTAAAAGTGCGTAGAGTTACATTGAATGATGTTCCAAAAATTTAACAGAAACGTAACAGGTTATGGAAATAATATAATCCTATACTTCATGCGATGCATAAAAATGGCTTGATCTCATGAGCTTATAAAGTGGGCATAAATATTTTGGTTATGAATTTTGAAGCAAATTACTGAAGAAATATATTATGCAAACGATGTTCAATGTATGTAAGAAGACTGAAGTAGTTATAATGCTATCAATATCATGCATAGAATAACATGGTTATGTAGAAAATTAAATCGAAAAAATGAATTGGAATACATTGTTACGAAGATATTGAAATATCATGGAAGAAATTCGAACAAATGGTAATTCTGAAATTTAGTATGCATATCATCAGATTCTCTGAATAAATATCAGTGACATTTATCATATCAATATTTTAAAAATAACTAGCAACAACAAAATTTACAGACGGAATAAATACTTGAGTCATATATATGAAAAAAAAAGTGAGCGTCTTTCTATTTATTCCTGGTGCATTGGATCAGACCAAGAAGCCACCAGCAATGACGCGAAGTGCTTTAAACATTTCCAAAAATATTTCCTTGTGTGAACCTGACGTACACTTTAAAAACACATTACTTTATCGTTAACATTAGTATTCTTACTTCATAGGATGAGAAATGGAAAAATAGCGGCAAGAAAGGTCGCTGAATTGCAGCTACACAGCTGGAGATGATAACAATATACGAGGGGTGCTAAAGAGCTCCTGGTTTTAAGGGTGTTGTGAAAGGCCTGGCTGGAGACCCAACCATCCGATTTTTTTTTTTATACGGCTTAAAATATCTGACCGAGCGCTGCAAAAAATGTGTGAATCTTAGAGAGTAATATGTTGAATAAAATCATAATTAACTGATCTGCCTGTATTTTCTTTTAACTAAAGTCAGGAACTTTTCAGCACCCACTCGTACATGATCACAATAGAAATTTGTCATTTTCAGGAATAATTTTCAGATAACGTGTTTATAATGTGCCAGCTGTTACTCCTCGTCTTCTATAAAAAATATGAGGGCAAGCGTGAGACCGTTACCGATATTTTCGTTTGACGGAATTGTTCGAACTGAACAGTATGTCAATGCGCTAATTAGATTGAAATACATACATTCAGAATTCAGATCTCACCAACGTAAACACAACCTTTCATATATCCACTGTCGAAAAACCAATATACTGATATTGGTGTATCTGACCATGCCACGGATCAATATACGAGATCCTCGGACCTAATGAATTACCCATATTTCAAGGTAAGAAACACTAAAAACCTTTGTCAACTCTTGAGAACAAACATTTTCGAATACAGTTCGATTCCAGGCAGTGACCTATATAATAATAATAATGATACTAATAATAATAATAATAATAATAATAATAATAATAATAATAATAATAATAATAATAATAATAATAATAACAATATCGAAAAATACCTTAGGAATGAGAACTCAGGTTTGAAATTTCCCCAAGACACCTGATGAAGGCTGGTGGGTATATCAGCCGAAAATTTGTGTTAACAACAAACAAGATGAGGCCAAATATCCGTCAAATGGAAATATTGTAAATAATGAAACATTTTCTATTCTTATGGGCAACAAGAATGAACTTCCATATTTACATTTCATTAAATTTACTGCTGCATCATTCCTAACAGATCAAAGCGTGTCAAAATGGGTCTGAATACTGAGCTGAAGTCCCAAAATAGTATTGCAGCTATAAGCTCCCTGTCGATTCCAGCTGTCTCGCTTAACTTTAATGCCATCATCAGTTGGAATTTGAGTGACCTTCATCATATGGGCATAAAGACCAGAAAACTGCTGACATTAAACAGGACGCATCATGGAAAACCGGATGTCCATAGGCACGATCTACTACGAAAAGAGGGTGTCAGATGCCTAATCTAACTTGAGACGCCCTATAAAACGATCACGATAGCATATCGAAGTGTACATTCAACGCAGACCGGATTGTAAGGGTCTGAATAAACGAACTGGTATGATAACACGAACAGGGTAGACAAAATGCACTTAATGTCAAAGGGGCACGTAAATACAAACGAAAGCGTAACGTTCCTAATTATGATGATGATAGTGAGAGCAAAACACCTACAAAGCAAAATTTTAAGACAAAGGCAAAGCAGGAACTCTTGAAGGAAATATCGAAAATGAAGCAAAAAACTGTTTCAGACAATATGGTTGACACATTGTGTAAACTCTATGACGACAAGCTTGAGAGTCGCTCCTAAACAATATAAAACAAGGCATGATCGAGTTAGCCAATACTTGCACTAGTCAATAAGCCTCCACAATGATATGCCACCCCCTAAGTAATGGTATGATTATCATCCATAGCCAGTCACCGAGGGAGAGAATGTTACCATCCTATGGGATTACGGGATACATACAGACAGGCAAATAAATACAAATAGCCACACATTGTCATCAAAGATACAACACAAAAAAAATGCTCGTTAATGCATATGATGGTGCCTACTGATAGGAACATCTCAGCAAAAGCATTAGAAAACTACCGTAATACAACGATTCTGAGACTGAGATATCTAGTATGTCACAATTAAAAATCAAAACAGTCCCTCTTGTTGTGTGCGTCTGGGAATGTCAAGACAGGTACCGACAAATATTTCACCAGATCCCAGAGAAATTGATAATCTACGGGGTTCACAATGATGTGATGACATCAACTGCTCACCTACTATAAGACGTTTGTTTCCTTCTAATATATACGTCATTTAGGTCTCTGGATAAGGCCCGACAGGAAGACGGAATGAAATGGGAATCAAACGAAAAATATAAAGGATAATAATAATAATAATAATAATAATAATAATAATAATAATAGTAATAATAATAATAATAATAATAATAATAATAATAATAATAATAATAATAATAATAATAATAATAATAATAATAATAATAATAATAATAATAATAGTAATAATAATAATAATAATAATAATAATAATAATAATAATAATAATAATAATAATAATAATAAGAAGAAGAAGAAGAAGAAGAAGAAGAAGAAGAAGAAGAAGAAGAAGAAGAAGAAGAAGAAGAAGAAGAAGAAGAAGAAGAAGAAGAACAACAACAACAACAACAACAACAAAAACAGGAAATGTCACATAAAATGAGAAAGCAACCATACTATGGGATATGCCAATACACACAGATACGGAAATTAAGGCCAATAGGCCAGATATAGTTGTCAGAGATCATGAAGGAAAAAAATGCTTTCTAATTGATGTATCAATACCAATAGATGACAACGTTTCTCTCAAAGAAATGGAGAAACTTTCAAAATACAAAGACGTGGAAATAGAGGTAACTCGAATATGGAGTCTAAAAACAGAAACAATTCCTATCATAATGGGTGCATTAGGTATGATGAAAAGAGTATTGAGGTAAATACATAACCAAAACACCATGACTAACAAATATATATAACATACAGAAAATAGCACTACTAAGCACTGTACACATGCTAGGCAAAACACTGTCAATACAGTAACCATAAGAGCATCACAGCAAACCACAGCACATACCCAAAGTTACACAGAGCTGTGCTCGGTAGTGCAATGAAGACAACGTCCGTGTTTCCGCGATCCTGGTCTTACAGATCCTGGTCCCTTGGTGGCTGACGATATGTACATCTCTGATCACGAGCAGGGCTACTCGACCTGAAGAAAATTCTAACTGGGTCCCAACTGCAAGGTCATGCGGTGTTTATCTTGATATGAGATCACCATGTCACGCATATATGGTTGTGATGCATTTGCCTGGTGTACCCTTATCACATGGGTAGTCATGATGGGTATACTGGGCTTCGTATATTTTCCTCCAGAGTCACTTTCATGGCATGCACTGCTCTCGCACTCAATAACATTAGTAGTAGTAGTGGTAGTAGTAGTAGTAGTAGTAGTAGTAGTAGTAGTAGTAGTAGTAGTAGTAGATAACTGGTAATCAACGACGACGAAGTTATAGAGGATAATGTTAAATGAGTTGAGAGAGAGAGAGAGAGACAGACAGACAGACAGACAGACAGACAG
>NC_068992.1:26330147-26331325 GCF_001194135.2 Octopus bimaculoides
CAGACAGACAGACAGGCAGAGACAGAGACAGAGACAGAGAGAGAGAGAGTGAGACAGAGAGAGACATAGAGAGACAGAGAGACAGAGAAAGAGACAGAGAGACAGAGAGACAGAGAGACAGAGAGACAAAGAGACAGAGAGACAGAGACAGAGAGAGAGACAGAGAGAGAGAGACAGAGAGATAGAGAGAGACAGAGAGAGAGAGAGAGACAGACAGACAGACAGACAGACAGACACAGATATAAACAGAAACAGCGCAATAGAGATAGTGAAAGAGACAGAACATTTGCAGACAGGTTTATGGTGACAATGTGAGAGGAAGTGTGGTCAACAATAATGGTGATGGTTTTGGCAGTGTGTTGGCTGTTTCTTTTGGTAGACATGTTACTGTTGGTAGTTGTAGTAGCGGCATGTGTTTCTTGTGAAAGCCTTGCTTGCTGGTGACATTGACGTTTACGTGAGTAATCGTATTAATGGTGATCATGGCGAATGGGAATTAGTGTTGAGGATAGTAAATGTTGCTGGTGGTCATGTGACTGTGCTGAAGTTTTCTGGAAAGTCATCAGAGATTTAATTCTTTTTAAAATTGGATCTCAGAAAATATTCCAAAACTGATAAAAAATGGGAACTGCAATATGTTGAATCAATACTCTATAAATGTATCTCTAGATTGATATGTAATCGATATATTTAACTAGATAATTTAGCGCAGCACAGTTGGAAGTTCCATACGTTCTGTTTGAAGCTCCACATATTGAACAATATTCTTTGAATACGTATGTGTATCGTGGTTTGAACTTGACAGCCAATAATAATTTGAAATGCAATAATTTAAAGTATCTTCTTTCCACGGGGAAATGTGTGTGTGAACGCGTGGTTAAAGCTAGACAGAAAAAATCTATAACTTGGTTTAAGTTTTGCAAGAAAATTCTTTCATTTTACTCCGGTTGTCTTAAAAGTTTCCACATGCACGAAGAGTTATCTTGAATAGAAACTCTATACTTTTATATCCGCTACGTACCCTAAGTAAATAATGAGTAATATTGATAAAATTCTCCAAATTTATAAGGATACTTATATATATATATATATACGTATATGTATACATACACTTACATGCAAATGTGCACACACATGTGTATATATATATATATATATATATATATATATGGGGGGGG
>NC_068992.1:26331666-26333560 GCF_001194135.2 Octopus bimaculoides
ACACACACACACACACACACACACACACACACACACACACACAAGCGCGCGGATATTGCCGGGTATATAATACCACTTGCTAAAATCAGAGCCAGGGCTCGAAAACCACCAGGAGCTCACAATAAATATACACACTAGCAATGCAATGAACATATGAGTAATAGGCTTACCATTGCGTTGAATTGATTTCACCCGCTGTATGACCATTTCAGCAAGTGGCATTATATATCCTACTGTATCTAAATTTACCATATATCGTGCCTGTCATGGTGTGAACTTTGTGGGCACCTTATTATTGCCTTATTAAAAACATTAATAACGGTAATAATACATCTTCATTTAAAATTATATATATATATATATATGTGTGTGTGTGTGTATGTGTATATATGTGTGAGTGTGTATATATATATATGTGTGTGTGTGTATGTATATATGTATGTATGTATGTATGTATGTATGTATGTATGAATGGGTCTATGCATATATATATGTGTGTGTGTGTAGACATGGATATTATTAGATATATTTTATAATACATGCATATATTAATGGAAGAATAAACGTATACGTTCATCTATCAAGCCGTGTGAGTAAGTGGTTAGACTATTTGGCTCAAGATAGTCAGATCGTGGATTCGATTCCCGGCAGTGCATTGTTTCCTTGAGCAAGACACTTTACTTCACGTTGTTCCAGTCCACTCGGCCGGCAAAATTGAGTAGTACTTTTATTTCAAAGGGCCAGCCACTTTCACGTTACTTTCAGGAGCGAGTTCTTCCATTGACAGAAATAACTGGAAAACTCATCGTCGTAACCGACGGAGTGCCGACAACACCAAGACATAGAATATAAAATGATTCAAATTGAAATTGTTGGTGAGATCCAGGCCATGATTGACAACGATCCCTCCAAGTCAATCAGGTCCCTCTCCAGGGACATGCGAGTGTCTGAGTGTCTTATCAAGCAGGCATTGCATGAAATTATTCGGTATTCTTCACACAATACAGAAAGGGTAGATTTTTATGCCAAGTCATCAAGAACAAGAGGAAAGACCGCGCTACGAAGGTTTTGAACAAGCTCAGGCATTCTCTCAAACCGAACATTCTTTGGTCTTTCTCAGACGAGAATAATTTCTACCAGGGTCAGATGGGGAACACACAGAACAACCATTGGTTTTCCGTGTCCCCAAAACGTGTACCGAGAGTGATAGAAATCAAACATTCAGTCATCGTCATGGAGTTTGGAGTGATCACTAACGATGGTGACATTATGCCTCCATTGATCTTCCTACACGGAGGCATACATCAAGTGCTTGCATGAGGTAATGCTCTCCTGGGACAAGAGGGTGGCTGCTGGAAGACCGTATATCTAGCAACAGGATTCTGCACCATGGCACAGAAGCAGGAGAAACCAGTCATGGCTGTCACAATTTCTGGCCACCTAACTCCCAGACTGCAACCCTCTTGGTTATTATGTGTGTGGCGCGGTTGACGGAGCGACCAACAAAACTCCTTTTAACACCAAAGATGAACTGAAGGCAAGGATTATGGCAGCATTCATCATTTTAAACGAGGAGACCGTCCAGCATTCACCAGTTTCAACAAGGAGACTATCCAGAAGTTATCTGGAGGCCATGGTTGAAGCCAATTGCGATTTTATCGGGTAAATTTACTTTTTATTTCAAGATATTTTTATGTAATGTTTTGTAAATAGATATGCTAAAATGAGATGTGAGTGTTAATTACATTTTTGCGTGATTTTGACGACAAATGTATTTACCGCAGACTGGTTTCTCCTGCTTCAGTGGCATGATGCAGCGTCTAGAGCGTCGTATATTATCGACTGTTGTTTCCAGTAAATATAGTGCATTGCTGTGACACTATCTTATATATAT
>NC_068992.1:26333570-26336140 GCF_001194135.2 Octopus bimaculoides
GAGTGTGTGTGTGTGTGTGTGTGTGTGTGTGTCTGTGGGTGTAGAGAGATACATACATACGTATCGTAGGAGCACTCAGTTATAACTGACGTGGTGGCTAACTGCATTCACCTGCAAAGAGCACCAAGGCGTATTTAAGAAATTACAATGTTTTTCATCGATGAGTAAGTCCTGGGTTCGCTTCGCTTTATTATGAATACTTTTGTTATGACTAATCGAAAGTCACTCGATATAAATGCTATGACGAGATAGTTATGCAGCAGAAAGGTGCGTGGAATATATTTAAGCCAATGATGCTATATATTTGACTATATGCCGATGTACTAATCTCTGTAATCATCGTTAATTGTCTTATATATATATAAGGTAGAAAATATTTCAGTGGGGAAACACACGTGGTGGATATAAATAGAGAAAGAGATAAGATTAAAAAACACGGAAGATTTGTTTTACAAGATTCAAGAGTATATTAGAACCGTGAAAATAAAGATGATATACAATTTTGCACAAGATAAGGTTTTGTTCTATCAACATACTTAAAATAAGTCCGGATTCGCAGAGAACATAAAAAACTAAAACATAAAATTTACAGATTTACCTCCCCTTTATTGCAAAATAAATGAGTGAACAATTATCTCCCCTAGCAATAATTTTGCCCCTATCAATTTCTCTCTTAAACTCGCAGCTTGATGAGCAACACGAAACCGGTTATTCAATTATATTGAAAGAGCAAAACCTTGTTTTGTTCAAAATTGTATAAAATCTTTCTTATCATGGCTCTAATATACTCTAAAATCTTGTAAAACAAATCTGTTTTTTTAGTGAAATATAAAATTATTATTTATACATAAAAATAGGGGTGGGGTGCTGAGGGTACTACGTAGCTATGAGGGGGCGGTGGCCCACCAAATTTTAGAACTTCTGGTATAGAGTAACTGACAAGTAATGGAATTTTGCAAGATCACAATTCAATGGAGAATATTTCATAATGATATAGTACACGTTTGCGAAATTAGATGAAAGTTAACAGTTGTATAATTACGGGGATCGAAAAATAACAACGGCTATAAATGAATATATTAAACGAATATATATATTAATAATAAAAGGGTAAAATTAATTAAATTAATTAATTGATCATTCAATTAATTGAATAGTGTATTCACATTCGGGTGTGTAAATTTTGGAAGTGTTGGTTGGATATCTGTTGCACGATGTCGCTCGATCGTGTCCATATTTAACCCTAGGCACTTTCATATTTTATAATTGGAAATGCTACACTGAAGAGAGAAGTAAGTAAATTAAACACTTTAATCTCGAAAGGCGTCTGTGGCTAATCGGAGTCGTGTAGATTCATTTTTTTTTCTCTTTGCCTACGCAAAAAAAGTGTTACTGACGTGGAGATTCTTATAGAAGTCGAAAAGGAATTTTTAACTCCTATTTCAAAATTCGGTATGTGGTGAAGCAATTAGCTGAAATTATAATTATGTTTATAATTATAGAATATTTGTGTGTATATATATATATATATATATATATATATATCTTGCAAACAACTCGCACATGCAAGTGCTACCAGTCGAGAACTCCGCTTCCCAGAAACTAGCAAGTGTATGGGGTCATCAGGAGAGAACGCGCGCCGTTTCGGGGCCTACCTCTCGACGGCATCAATGCGCACCGGCCCCCCCTCACTGATATGCTAGATCAACTATACATTAACGTTAATTTTTTTATTGCTTCAGTCATATGACACCTTGAAGGATTTTTAGTCGAACAGATCGACCCCCAGGACTCTTTTAAAATCTGATAAGTATTGTATCGATATCTTTTGCCGACCCACTCATTCACAGGAATGTAAACAGACTAACATCAGTTATAAAGCGATGGTGGGGGACAATAACAAATATAAACACACACACATACATATATATACATATATATGTGTGTGTTTGCGTGTGTCAGTTTGTGTGTGTGTGTGTATAACGTGAATAAACAGCAAATTTGCTTTATATACATATATATATATATATATATATGTATACGACAGACTTCTTTCAGTTTCCCTCTACCTAATCGACTTACTAGACGGCTCATTGCGGTTGTAGAAGACACTTGCCAAAAGTTCCACGCAGTGGGGCTGAACCCGGCTTCTTACCACACACGCGAGTACATGTTATTGCCTGTCCTGATACCTCTTTGTATGTGTCTGTATGTACCGCTGTTACATGTTTTCGAGAATTTAGAAACTGCATATAGAAAGTATTTACAATTTATTCATTTGATTAATAAACAACATGGCTGTATACATTCTTTGCACGAGCAATCTTTCTTCCGTTTACGAACGTTTATACACACGCCACCGCACATTTACTTTTCGGAATTTAGCTTGTGTTTCCTGTTATAATATTCGATAGAGTTACCAAAGGATTTGGAACTTCAAGCACTTTTTTTTTCTATTCATTTCTGTTATATTTTTTCTTACTTTGTTTGTTTCTTTATTCATGCAGATGTGATATCACTGAATATATATATATATATATATATATGTATGTATGTATGATGCATATATA
>NC_068992.1:26336193-26338461 GCF_001194135.2 Octopus bimaculoides
TATATATATATATATATATATATATGAATCTCTCTAAAGCAATGAGTGGCATAACTTTATTCAAGACCTCACTTATGAGTTGAAAGTTAGAAGCGAAAATCCGTATAAATGAAAACGAAACTGACAATATGACATTTCATTGCATTTGCTTTCACTTTGAAAGGTCCCTTAGTAACAAAGAAATGGATAAAATATATTTTTTTTTTCCTTTTTTTGAACTGTAAACAAACGACACTTATGGACTTTTCAACAAATGGGAATATAATATGCAAGAAATACATATATAAAACAGGAAATTATTAACCTACTCTGTTTCTGAATATAAGTATTTCCTATACCATAAAACTGTGTTTTCATATATATTATTAATTCAGTATGGATTTTTCTATCAATAAATGTGAATGTACAGGAATTTATTATTTTATATCCGTATGAATCTTTTTCTTCTATCCACACTCAATGTTTGTTTCGTATTCCCAATAGTGGCACTAAACAACTAAATCACCTTCACATCTTAATAAAACCTTTAACATGAATTTTATTAAAAAAAAACTTCTATTGAGTTTTTTAAAAAAAAACAAAAGAAAACAAGACGCAGTTTAATCCTTCAAACTGGCGCTTCCCACAGGTAATGTTAGATAGCAAACAGATTGAAAGCGAAACATTTACCGATATACAATGAACCATCATGTGTGCCATTCAGAACGTAGCACATTATTACAAATAAAAACTGACATAAAATATTGTTCATGTTCATGTTGTCCTCCTCTTCCACTTCATCATCATCATCATCATCATCATCATCATCATCATCATCATCATCATCATCATCATCATCATCATTATCATCATCATCATCTTTTTCTTCTTTTCCTTTCTTTTATTTGATATCCTTCCCATCCTAATGTTGCTGTTTTACTTCTTTTCTTTAAGTTTCTCCTCATTCTTTTTGTTCTGCTAATTTTTAATATTATTCCTCGAGTCGCTATGTATGGTGATGATAATTGTGAGCATGAGGAAGACAACGTTGTTGATAAAGATAATAATATTGAAAGAGATTGCAGAACTGATAGAGGTTGTAGTGAACGTAGCTGAACTGATTCAAATGAAAGCAGTGGTGGAAACTACCAAAGTAACTTTGGAGACCACCGAGTTAACGGTGGAAGTGATTTCGATAGCAGAAGCGAAGGTTCAATTGTGGATGGTAATGGTGGAGTTAACTGACGTTCTTTTGGTGATACGGGTTAGGGTAATGGTAATGATGATGTTTGAAGCAATAATTACGATTACGAAAGTGAAGGTTGTTGTGGTTATTGTAACCGTGGTGAAGATTTTACTGGTACAGACTCGGTTTTTATTTGTGGCAATATTATTGATAGTAAGTGGAAGATATTTGAGGTACGAGGAGTATTGAAAGTTTCGTAGCTCCGAGTAAACGAAAATACAGCAAGATCAGTTAATTATGATTCTATTCAACATGCTCTCCTCGCAGATTCACACACTTATTCTGGCGATCTTTCAGCTTTTCTCAGCCATGTAAAAGACTCGGAGGTTTGGACACCCAGCCAGGCCTCTCGCGATATTCTTAAAGCTAGGTAATTTTCAGCATCTCCTCGTAGTATTGACCATGGTTAAAGTGGTGCCTGCGGTGTAGTTGTGGCAATGGTTAATAATCATCTTGGTTGGTTTTTATGATGGAAGAATGTTCGTTGTGGCGAGCGTACTAATGGTTGCGGGTACGGAGAGCATTGTAGTAGTGGGGCTGATTGATGGCGTTTATGGTTGTTTGGAATCCTGCGGGGATTGAGCTCGGTATTTGTGGTGATGGTGGAAGGTTAGCAAGGAAGTAAGACAGAGGCCGTGGTGATGGATAGAGCGGTGTTGTATTCGTAGTATTTTCTTTTTTATATCTATGTTAGGTGATCCGTCATGTGAAAGGAAGTTGAGACATAAAATATTCGTTTTTAATATTGATTTTCCGATGCCTGAATCCACTCATTCAGACACATACGGTGGAGAAGATGATACAATCATAAATTTGTAATATTCAAAAGGAAAGATGAATGTTTCTACTCGAGAGGATTCAAGGGACTATAAGATTGGAAAACACAAATAATTGTATCGAGACCTACATATTGAAATGTAAATATACGTAAATATATATATATATATGTATGTATGTATATGAAGATGGGTACATTGGACAATTGATTGAAAGACAGATATACCGATAGTTATATACATACTTATATATAAACACATACACAT
>NC_068992.1:26338591-26340988 GCF_001194135.2 Octopus bimaculoides
ATATAATGTGTAGGTGAACGAACGAAGGAATTTTACACTAAACTAATTTTGTTGCAACTGTATTTTATACCATGTTGTTTGAACACAGTATTGTCAAAAGTACTACATTTGATTTTGAATATTGTGCCCACACCTTCAGATGTATAGAGGCGTGGTATCAGAGTGCAGAAAATTAAAAAGGTAATGACCAGCAGGTTGTAATATTTAGGGTGTTGTTGGTTTATTAAGGCCATGCGAATAACTTGGCTTCGCAGCAAAAGTAGATGGTGCCATGACGCTGTTTCTTTGGTAAAGCATAAATGATGTTAGAATCAGGTAATCGACTATCTTTAAGAGTGTAGAGTAACATTAAGACCGTTAAAACGTGTTGCCGTTGTAGTTTACTTGCCGCATATCAATTTTACAAATCAAATTTCATGTTAAATATGGCTGTTGTACAAACATGGCATGTTGTACAAAACAGATCTGTCCTGGTGAGAAACCAATAGTCACAGAAACGCATACACATGGACACACTCAAGGAAACAGAGGTACACACACACACACACTAGAAACACACACGCACTAGAAACACACACACACATGAACACACAAAATAATGAATATGAAGAATATATACATACAAACGTACACACACGCATACATATATATATATATGTATATATATATATATATATATATATATGGATATATACACACACATACATACATACATACATTCATACATACACACATATATACGTACATACATATGTGTATACACATGCACACTGACGCGCACACATGCGCACAAAGGAACAAAAAAGGAAGGCAGCCCTGATAACCGAGACAGTCAACCACTATTGAAAAGTTTGCAATACGCAACGAAAGTTTTAGAAAAAATAAATAAGTAAATGAATGGAAATCGAATCGGTGAGTGTGTTAATTAATAAGGCATTAAACAGAAGTAACCAATGTAAGACTTAATTTATTAAACAAAGTTCAATAAATTTCATCAAATAAATGGAATGTAACAGATTGGATGTTAAAATGGATTATCCTTTTATCTTATATTCCCGGACAATTGTTTCGTAGAAAAGACTAAAATTTTCATAAAGAGAACAGCATAAAGGTCGAATTTGTACTTTTCAGTAGGTGAGATTTAAAGGAAAATAAGAATAAACAAAAAAGACGTTTAACATATAAATAGAAATTTTTCTTAGTTATTTTGACATCACTATAGGTTCGTCAGATTCGGCTCAGGTGACAGACCTTGTGGGTCTATATATCCTTTCTCAGATTAAGAATAGTTTTCCAAAGGTATCTGGTGGGGTCTATAGGAACGACGCTCTCAAGGCTTATCTAAACCAAAGGTTGAACGTACAAAGAAATTATTAATAACATTTGTTTTGAATTTTTTTAATCTCAATATTATATTTGACGCTAACAAAAATTCTGAATTTTTTTGAATGTCACACTAAATTTAAACACTAAGTTACGTTACCCTTGCCGGAAACCAAATCAAGCATTAAAATATATAACTGTTTCCTCTAATCATTCAAAATTAACCCTCGATAATATTTTTACGGCTATCTCTATTAGGATCTCCATCCTATCAGCAAACGAGGAGATTTTTAATGCACGTGCCCCATTTTATAATGAAGCCCTAAACTCAAGTGTCTTTCATTATCATATTTCCTGCATTTCTGATACCAAACTCAAAATCAAATTAGCTAATCTCTCATCTGACATTAATATTGAAATCACTAATGCGATTTCTTTCTTAAATTATAAAAATATGAGAACAGCTTTTAACCATACCAAACTTCAGAACCTTCCTTTTAGTAACCGTAATAAATACAGTCCTTCTATATCTAAACACTCTAATGTGGTAACACGCTCTAAATCTGGGAAAAGAGAAATTGTTTGATCCCACGCCACTCATTTTCTCTTGGAGTAAAAAAATCATCAGAACTGTTCTTTAAGGTCCTGAAATTAAATTTTCCGAAGCGCCACAAATATTACCCCGTATTTAACATCCCTCTTATAAAGTTATCATATTCAATCACACCGAATTTGGAATTTATGATTGTATCCATAAATAGAATTAAACTTCTAATCACTAAAAACTTAGATCACTATAAGGTACTCCATCTTGTTCGGTACACTGTGGATTGACCAGATATTTCCCACTGTTATGCGGCCATTAAACGCGCGTAGTCTTTCTCCCACTTTCGTTTCTTAAACGTACCAGATTTTAATTCTTAGTCCAATATTTCATAGATTTTATGTATTATAAATTCTCCTTTGTATTTTTTAGATTTTGAAACTAGTTTTGTATAGCACACTTTTCATGATGATGTCTGATCTCTTTCTTCGTACAAGTGGCACCGTGGTGGTTCTTCTCTAAATTATTTA
>NC_068992.1:26341145-26342755 GCF_001194135.2 Octopus bimaculoides
ATATATATATATATATATATATATATACATATATACATACATATATATAATCCGTTTTATTTAGTGATATTTACTCAAAGAATTGAAATAAGTTAGCAGCTTCCTCTGAATTACAGTTCTCATTTCTTATTTATTAGTCAATAACATCTCGTTTCTAGTAATCTCACCAAATGACAAGAAGCCGCTGTACCGTGACTGACGACTGAGTGAAAGATATGTAAAATTCATATTTGCCTTGTGAATCCGTTGTTAATTTACGAATATGTCTTTGTTTGTAGAATAAAATCTGTATCTTAAGCTTCGAATATATGTAAGCTTTGTGTATTGCTGTGATCCACCTTGTTTAATAGTTTATACATGTCATAATAGTGTATATGTATCATATATAGATTCGAATATAAATAAGAGATTTGCATCATGTTCATGTTGACTCTTCTATGAATTTGGAAGTAGTTATGAAAGTATGACACGAAAATATTAGATATCCGGGTCATAATTCTCCAAATGTGGCACATATTTTTATAAGCTACAAGCTTCTCTGCGTAAGTTTTCCAATGGTATTAGAGTTTCTTGGGAATCTTGCAACTCTATTAATGAATAACATATAATACCTTCCAATCTCTCACAAGAAGCAAGTAGACACGTTTCTAGAAGATTCGAGATCAATTGAAATAATTATGAATTTACAGGTGTATTCATTATAATGTCTATTCCTAATTATTTATATATATATATATATATCTTCTTTTGTAGAACGAATTCTATTTGTAACATTCTGGACATACATACACATAAATACAGACACAGAAATATATCTAAATAGATATGTGCGTGTGTATGAGTGCATAAATATATGCCAATATATATAGATTTGCGTATGTGTGTGCGAGTTTAAGCGTACATGTATTGAGAACCTTCCATTTAAAACATATAGGGACATACCCAAATAAATGGGCATCTCGTTGCATATATACATACCAATACATGGAGTATAAAAATATACACACAAATGCATCCACACATATTCAGATATATACACATAGACATATATACATTTATGTCAACTTATACATTATATATACATACATACATACACACACACACATCCATACAC
This sequence comes from Octopus bimaculoides, assembly GCF_001194135.2. Lineage (NCBI taxonomy): Eukaryota > Metazoa > Mollusca > Cephalopoda > Octopoda > Octopodidae > Octopus > Octopus bimaculoides. Next base: position 26,342,260 of record NC_068992.1, read on the forward strand.
ACACACACACACACACACACACACACACACACACATATATAGATATATAAATGTGTGTGTGTGTACGTGTGTATATATATATACACATATATGTATGTGTGTGTGTGTGGTAAGAAGTTTGCTTACCAACCACTGCGCGGCACCTTGGGTAATTGTCTTCTGATTTAGCTTCAGACAGACCGAAGACTTGTGTATTGATTTCGTAGACGAAAACTGAAAGAAGCCCGTAGTATATGTATGTATATATGTGTGTGTGTGTGTGTTTGTGTTCGTGTGTCTGTTTTTGTCCCCACCATCGCTTGACAACTGATATTGATGTAGTGGTTGTATACATGAGGCAGAAAACCTAAGTGCAGGCATGATAGATTAAGTGCTAGGCTTAAAAAGAAGTCCTACTGTCGATATGTTCTATTAAAGGCGGTGCTCTGGCATGGCCGCAGTCAAATGACTGAAACAAGTAAAAGAATAAAAGAATATAAGAATATATATATATATA
>NC_068992.1:26343627-26352589 GCF_001194135.2 Octopus bimaculoides
AGAGAGAGACATATTTCCATAAATGCCTGCATGTATACAACCATATATGTAAATTATAAGAGAAATATTAGATATGTGATAACAAAATACAGAATATTTCCTAAATGCTACATCATATTTGCTAAGAAATATTTTTTTCAGTCGCATTTTCCAAAAAAAAAAAAAAATGGAAAGAAAAAAATTAACAAGTGCCTGTTCAAAGTATATTACATGTTGATACATGCAAGCATATTTTCTCTGACATTTTCCATATCTCGGTATGTTGTAATAAATATGCTTCTATACTACCAATGGTATTCTTTAACAGAATACTACAGGCAAGTTTTAAAATAATGTAATTCAATAAGAAAATCTAAAATTATTAGCATTAATCGATCTCTTATTTTATCTCATGTTGCTAGCTTCAGGCAGCTTACATATTAAAATCGATAAAGCTTGCTTCTGTCTTGTTCTTGTGGTATAGCTTCAGATGCACTAAAAGATACATATTCGCGCATATGTGAGTTTGTATGTGTGTGTATATGTATACGCATACAGATAGATAGATAGATAGATAGATAGATAGATAGATAGATAGATAGATAGATAGATAGAGAGATAGACTGGCGGAAAGACACTCAGACAGACACACAGACAGACACCCAGACGTCATATTCCTATAATAGACACCACTACACTGATGACAATTCATTGGTCTCTTGTTTCATACTGCGTTTCTAATTTCCTCTAAACCGCGATTACTTTGTTTGCTTTTATACATTACAATATTAACACTAGAATCAACAAGATCCTGTTCTTAGTGACAACTCTATTTTATATCATTGATTAAATTGGTAATTATTCGAGACTGTCAGGTCAATCTCATTAAAAATTTTGTAAGATATTTCTTTAAAAATAAGCATGGAAGTATTCAATAAAAATTTCATAATTATATTTTTAAACTGTTTTCAATTTATTTTTCTCCCAAATGCTATGTCTTAATCTTATTATAAATAGCTTTTTCTTCATAGTTTTTCACAATCTAACTATTTATCTCGCTTCCCTTAGGTGACTAGTTTGATGTTTCTCCTGAAAGAAGCTCTGTTGAATATTCTCGAAACATTGAATTTGCTGACTAACTAAACTGTTAATTAATCATTGCTTCAATATTTAAATATACACATTTTATCTTTTATCTTTTCCTTGTTTCAATTGTACACTGCGGCCATGCTGGAGCACTTCCTTGGAGTATTTAATTGAAACGAATCAACCCCAGTAACTACATGTAGTTTCCAAGCCTGATACTTTACTTTATCGGTGTTCTTTGTTGAACTACGAATCTACAGGGATGTAAATACACCAACACCATTTGTCAAGTGGTGGTGAGAGGTACAAAGACACAAATACACACGCACACATTTATCTATCTGTTGCTCTATGTAAGGTGGCATATAAATTAAAGAATTAAATTTAATGCTATGCATCTTCGTACGAATCCTTGTTATTAATATTATTTATATATATATACTGAGATCTTCTTTCAGTTTCCGCATTCCGGATCCCTTCACAAGGCTTTGGTCGACCCGAGACTATAGTAGAAGACATCGGCGGACGGTACCACGCAGAGCGTGGAGCAATGAGTTTGGAGCAATGCGGAGCAATGTGTTTGGCAAGCAAACATCTCACCCCACAGCTACGCTTGCTCCTACATATAATATAACGAGGCCTGTTGTCGGTTCACTGCATTACTGTTTAGATATGTAAACAGCGCGAGTATAATATATAATTAATGAGAAATATACTAATTTCGAATCCTGGGATGAAATATTTTCGAAGCAGCCGTGCACATCATCTAAATTAATAAGGTTGACAGAAGCTTACTTGAGGTCGCTATCGTATCAATTTTACACTCCTCTTTACGGATGAGTGTGCGAATCATTCTATTCTGAGATAAACATTGCCTTTGTGAGTTCCTTCTGTTTCATTTTGTCCTGGAAGTTCTTTTCTCTTTTCTTATGTTACATATAAATTAGATACATGTTGTATCATTTGTACATGTCAAAAGAACTGCGGTAGACTTATATTTCTTCCTTTCGGAACCGATAAAATAACTACCATTTCTGCGCTGGAGTTAAAATAATCGACTTAGCCTTCCCACTAATGTTGCTGCCTTATGGCAAGACTTCAAAGAATTATATGTTACAAGAGTAACTAATCACGAGGCTCACGTTAAGTTTTATTGTTAACGTTAAGTGAATGATTAACTTCGCCACCAAAATATGATTGAACAGCGTTCAAACGCTACTACGTGAGCGCGCTCAATTTTTGACGTTCTTTATACTTCGTTCTCGTAATTACTCTGTAAATGGTTTTAGAAAGTGCCTGGAAAGGAAGAAATGTGCCGAATTTTTCTGAAGGTGACTTTATTAACGCAAGCTTCTCTTCTAGACTTCATTCTTGTAACTACTCAGAAAATAATTTTAGGAAATGCGTAAAAGGGAAGAATTAAGTCAAATTTTTGTGACATTGATTTAATTAGGGCAAACTCTCTGAAAACTACAGATGTAAACGAATATATATTAGGATGTATGTATTTAAATGTTCTTAATAGTTATAAGGTGTGAGGCGATGAGCTGACAGAATCGTTAGCCCGCCGAGCAAAATGCTTAACCGCATTCCGTCAGTCTTTATATTCTGACTTCAAGTTACGTCGAGGTCAACTTTGCCTTTCATCATTTCGGAGTCGACAAAATAATGAATACCAGTTGAGCATTGAGGTCATAATAATCAACTTAACACCTCTTCCAACATTGCTGGCTTTGTGCCAATGTTTGAAACCAATTACGGACGTCGACTTTGCCTTCCATGCTTCGGGATGATAAAATAAGAACCACTTGAGGACTGGGGTCGATATAATCGACTTAACCTCTTCCCCGATCTTGCTGACCTTGCGCCAAAATTTGAAATGAATACTAGTTTTGAGAGTATGGTATAACTCGAGAGGGTTTTTAGAGATATTGTAATCCCATAAAATATACGTTTAAAACATTATTTTCACTTTTAGCACGAATAAAAATCACAATATTCTTTTGGCAGCAAGAAGGAAAACTTTGATGTTATTTTCAGAAATTGAGTATTTGGCCATTTTCATAGATTTGAAATATTTTTCGTAGTACTTCAGTGATTTTGGTTTTGTTACAAGCAGCACATTAGCTTTTGTAATTATGATTAGTTATTTCTATTTACGTTGATTGTCGTTTTAATTGGTTGATTGCTTAAAACACTAGTGTAATGGCCTGTTTACTTTATTTAATTTAGAAGTCATTAATATATTTTAATACGCAGAAGTTTATGTCAGTTTATGCCTGTTATTTAAATTACACTTATTAAGCACAAATTAACGTTTGTTTATAGTTTTATTTCATTTATCGTAATGAATTTTAGATATTATATCAATGAGTCTAGAATGGCTATATACATTTAATTTTTGCTATTATTTTGGGAAGGTAATTGTTGTCTTATGTATTGTAAGGTTTATGTTTTATCACAAATATTTTTTCCACATGTTACGGGTACTGTGGAGACCGTTGTTCGATTGAATGTTAGTGTCTAGTTTTTTTTATCAAAATCGCAGAGATTCCCTGGAAATTAAATTATGATGGAATATTTATATCCGTGTGGTTTGAATTGATGTCATTGTGATGTTCATGCAGTGGTTTTTAGGTTCACCTTTTGGTTCAGCTTTTATTATGCTAGGAATAATAGCCAAAATCCTTTATTAGCCACAAAAGTACTATCTTAGTAGGCTAAGAAGGGGGAGAGAAATCTGCCTCTGCATTAAAAATTCGAAATCACGTACATGGCTATATTTGCGACCGTCGGGCACTTTGTCTCCCTTATTAGCTTGCTAAGTGCATTTGTGATTAATGAGTCGTTTTGACTCTTATTTCTAGCAATGCGGGTACCACTTTGTATCCCTTCTGTCTTTAGTGACGTCCATAAGTTTACCTTTTGGTTGTTACATTGCTGATATGCCCCTCCCACATTATATATATATATATACATATATGTATATATATATATATATATATGACCGTTGACCGAACACTATTCAATTTTTTTTCTCCGTGTTTTTCTCCTTGTCTCCGTATTCTTTCTGTTGGAGAGCGTAGCTCGAAACGTTAAAGACTTTCCGTATTCCCGAGCGTCATACTAATACATCCTTTTGTTGTTTACACCACCTGTACTCGTCTGTTGTTGTTTTTTTTTCGTACATTCTCCCATATATATATATATATATATATATATATATATATATATATATATATATATATATATATATATATACATGCATACTTTGTATGTGTGTATGTGTCTGTGTGTGTGTGATGTATCCGTGTTTGCATATAGTAATATAGAAGGAAAGATAGTTCGTTTGTCAAAGCGGATATTTTGAATAGCTTTTAAAAATTATGTTTTGTGAATAAAAAGACAGGAATCTCCATTGGCAACTAAAGTATTGTTAATTACTCAATTAGTTAACGGTTTCAGCTATAATACTTGTGTAGCAATACTAATTTCAGACAAATTAAGACAATATATAATATCAATACTAATTGTGGCAATTCTTGAAGTTATGACAATCACTGTACAAAAAATTTTAATGAATAGAAAATTTCTTCGCCATTTCTGATACAAAATGATACTAATTGCCAATCGACAAAAGTAAAATTGATGTTTTAAACTTGTCTGGTATTTTTATGGTAAAACATAAAGAAAAGCTGGAAATAATGAGATCTATACAGCCTAAAGAATTTGTTCATGTGTTTGCTTTTTCTTAATGGTTACTTCTCTCTGAAAATGTACATATTTCACTAAATCGTTATAATTTTGCATATTACACAAGAAACTCGTCGAAAGCCAAAACAATTGGTTCATGATTTTCTGAAAGTATTACTTTTAATTTCGTAATAATTTTGCTCTAATTTTCACTAGAATTCTTTCACTTGTTAACCGTTTATCTTTTCTTACATTTGACTTCGACTTTCTGTGTATATTTAAGTCTGGATGTATCTATCTGTGCAGTGGAATGCTTATGTTTAGTTGCGTTACGTTTGTACTTGTTTCGTTGCGTTTGCTATGTATGAATGGCGCTTGCATACAGAATCATTGCACACATAGTTACATAGAAAATATAATTATTTTCAATTGAATAATATCGGTAGATATTATTCGGTGCTCATTAGAAAGTGCCTAGGCCTACCTCATATATGAAGCAGTTCAGATCTTTATCGTAAAATAGGCTCATTGCAGTTACCACTGGCGTCAATAGTCGAAATTTATAAACTACGGAAGATACGAATGGTTATGAGGCTGAGAGAGTCGAAGGACATGGAAATCAGGCGTAATCCACCAGACGTGAAAACAGCCAGGAAGTGGAAATCAGAAGCAGAGACTGATGACATTCTGTCTTCTCTTACACACCGAGATATGGTGTGTGCAGCGCAAATTCGTCGGAAAGGGCTTGGTTTTGACGCAGATTGGTTCAGACTGTTTGCAAGTATGATGAGGAGTGAACATAGATCTGTTGTTAGCACCAGCATCAGAAGAAGGGAAGCATAGATAAGAGAGCTTCATTTAATCCAATGCACTCAACAAGGACAGATGACGAGATGGGAGTAACATGTTGTTCACAGAAAAATAAGTTGGAATGAGACGTAGAGGTGGAACACACCTCGGTTAAGTTTTCTGATTCGTTCATCCTATGGCGTCTTACCATCACCTGCAAGTCTGGTAAGATTGAACGTCTCAGAGAATGATATATACAAATTCTGAAAGGTCGGAAAACTGAAACATATTCTCTCCAACTGTTCAATTGCATTGAATAGGTATACATGGAGACACAACCTGGTCCCAAAGGTTATCTTCAATACTATAAAAAACCAAACTGATCTCAACAACAGTGACAAAAAAACCCTTGAAATTACCAACTAGAGATTACATTATCTTCGTGTGCTCAGGACAGCAGATCTGTTTCAAGAAAAAAAAACTTCCTGTGAGTTATGAAGGATGGAACGGTTATTGAGAGGTGGCTGAGGATTTGTCAGGGTGCCAGGGACTCTTTCCCGTCTCAGTCGCGAAAAACCAGACGTTTGGTGTGGTGTGAATGAAAGAAAGTTGTGAATCTAGTGGAGGTAACTGTTCCTCCTGAAGATAACATTGACACCGCTCGGGATCAAACGATTGACCGTTATGTAAACCTCCTCGAAGAATGTGAAGACGCAGCTTGGAAAGCGGAGAATTTTCCAATCGAAGTTGGACGTAGAGGGTTTGTTGGACAAAGTGTGAGGCGACTGTTGTTATTGATAGGCCTAACTCATCGTAAACTAAATACCACCATGACCCATATCCATACTACAGTGGAAAAGGCTAGCCACTGGATTTGGTTTAAAAGAGATGATGAGCGAAGGCTAGAAGAATATTGAGCTTTATTTCATTACCAGTTGATCTAGCAAGCGGGGCCTCATATCGGTGAAGGGGATGGTGGGCAATGATGCCGTCGAAAGGTAGGCCCCTAAACGGCGCACATTCTCTTCTGAAACCCCATACACTTGCTAGCTTCCAGTATGCGGAGCTTTCGACTGGTAGCACTTGCATGTGCAAATTGTTTGAAAAACGTCTAGTTTATGGTCGGTTTGGAAGTTTGAAATCTAAATCAAGGAGTACAGAAGGCGTTTAAAAATTTGATATTTCCTTTATTATTTATTATAAAGATACAAATTTAATATTTCTTTTGTAAACACGTTTAATATTTTCTTTATATTATAAAGACCTTACAATTTCTTATCACTGGTATCATTGTATAGTGCTATTTCATCCTTTTTTTGAAATTGTCAGCACGGTATAAATCGAGGCAAATGACTTATGCTAAATGAAATATTTTTACAAAAGGTTCTCGTTGCCTCCACCTTACATCGAAAATTCATTGGAAGCTATAAACGCATGTCTGAGTAGGAGATAAATTTGCCGGCATAAACAAACGCTGCAATACATAAGATTTAAATGTTACTTTCCCCACTCCAATACATATGTCTGGTTGATAAAGAATGTATATTATCATATTTAATATTACATTTTAGCTAATAATTTCACTGATCTTATACTCTGTTCCCTCATTAAGCAAGCAGAAATTTTGTAAAGAATTCCTTCATGAATTTATATGAAGTTGACTTCGCAATCATGACGGCTTTAACTTGGTACGATACGATATAATGGTGTGGCAGTTCGGAAAATAGTGTTTTAACATCGATTTATTTCGTTCCACAAGTACGTGAACAAAAGTTGTTTCGTGGAAAAAGAAAGACTGTGAAATAGACTAGAGTTGCAAAAGAAACAATCACGCAAATCAGAAACAGCAACATCCAGGGTATCTGAGAGGATTGCGTACAAATACCCATCGAATATTCACACACTTGCTTTATAAGGACATGTATAGTTATGTACTTTTATCGAGTACGCGGAAAACTCATCCACAAATCCGAGGCGAGTCATTCCTATAAATATTTTGATCATCGTTTTCAAACATTTTATATTTTGAACATTATGGTAGGCCTAAGTGTCAAACATTTCGTATATATTCTAGACTGCTTTGTTACTTTGTTACTGGAAATAAATATATCTTTACATCTTTTTATCAATATATAAGTATATCTAGTTGATTTCGTTTAATAATGCTTTGTCTCGGTTAGTTAGTACAAGAAAAAAACTCTTTCGAGAGTTCGTGTCATGAAATATGAAATTCCATGAAATATATTTTTTCCTGTTGACAGAGGTCGGTTGCCTATGAAATGTAAAATCTCTTGATAGTAGACAAACATGAATATCTGAAAGACGAAATGTTCCGATGATGTATGTCAAGTAAAGTATCAGTGCCCTTATGAAAATATTGAATATCGATAAGATATATACCAGTGGCACCGAAGAGCAAACGTTTTATAACATGCAACATATGTGTGCGTGTGTGTGTGTATACATGTATACATAACAATACGTACGTAATATTACATATGTTGACATTTTCAACGTTTATACGTGTGTAGGCACATATAATCATGCAGCCACGTATACACACGTACACACACTCACATATACACGGATATTGAGTGGGTGATTGAGTGAGCGAGTGACTGAAAAAACGCGTGATCGACAGAAAGAGAGACAGAGATAAAAGCAATGACTATAATTATATAAAACTTAGTTGAAATATGGCCGATAGAAAAATGCAATACTCAATATATAACATAAAGAAAATATGAAATTATATATTCCCAGAGATCTTTAGTGATTTGTTTGAAAAACAATACGCAAGCAAAAATATTATATTTCTATACATGTTATATTTCATTTTGAAAAAATGTCTGGATGAGATTATTTGCTTGTGTTTATTTAATTTTTCCTGTAGTTTGCAAAACTTTAGAACACATTACTTTTTCATTTAAAACATGCAATTATTGTACTCAATATATCAAATATCTAATATCAAATTGGTAGAAACCAGAGTTCTTTGCATAGCAGAAGAATATAAAGAAGAATGTGTGACACTTATGTCGTGCATAAAAGTATTAGTGAAGTTATCGCTCTTATTGATGTCAAATGGTTGACAGTCTGGAGTGGTATATAACTTAAGTTACGTAACATCAAAAGAGCATTAAACAATAAAATATTAACAAGATGATCTTTATCAAGAAACGAATATAATTATTAGTGATGATAATTCTGTCATTGCTATGCTTTTGTTTAAGTAATCTCTGGTAATGTTATTACGTTTTATGTTTGATCCTCTGTATAAATATCACAGATGTCAAATTCTATCTAATCAGGATCGTATGTATGAGTAAATATACATGAGCAATGACACTTACAGCTTGTATGTACACACACACACACACACACACACACACACACACACACACACACACACACA
>NC_068992.1:26353422-26355070 GCF_001194135.2 Octopus bimaculoides
TGTGTGTGTGTGTGTGTGTGTGTGTGTGTGTGTGTGTGTGTGTAAATATATATATAGGCACAGGAGTGGCTGTGCGGTCAGAAGCTTGCTTCCCATCACATGGTTCCGGGTTTAGTCCCACTGAGTAGCACCATGGGTAGGTGGCTTCTGCTATAGCATCAAGCCCAGCAAAGCCTTGTGAGTAGATTTGTTAACGGAAACTGAAAGAAGCCCATCGTATATACATATGTATGTATTTGTGTGTTTGTATTTGTCCTCCCACCATCTCATAACAAACGATGTTTATGTCTTTACGTCCCTGTAGCCTAGCGGTTCGACAAAAGAAACCGATAACATAAGTTCTTACAAAGAATAAGTCCTGGAGTTGATTTGTTCGACTGTTAGTGGTGGTCTAGCATGGCCGCAGTCAAATGACTGAAAAGAGTTAAAGAGTAAAATAGTATATACGTACGAAGGGCTTCTTTCAGTTTCCATCTACCAAATTCACTCACAAGACTTTGGTGAGTGAAACGCAGAAGAATCTGTTTGGTAAGCAAACTTCTTACCAACCAACCCCTTCAGCACACATACGTACATAATTAAGTGCGTGCACGAAGTACATCTAAATTCAATGAGCATTTTCAACGTGTCCGCAGCGAACTACTTTCAGACGACGTTTTCACAACACCGTCGATTCATTGACTTTGTGCTTATATATAAACATGCCTGTGTGTGTTGCACTTTCAGGCGCTTTAGACTTATATCATTATAGGCGGTGAGCAGGCAGAATTGTTAGCACGCCGGGCAAAATTCTTAGCGGCATTTCATCCGTGTTTACGTTCTGAATTCAAATACCACCCGAGGTCGACTTTGCCTTTCATACTTTCGGTGATAGATAAAATAAGTACCAGTTACGTACTGGTCTTGATGTAATCGACTGGTTCCCTCCCCTAAAATTCCAATGAGAGGGAACATTTAGAGTAGAAAGGATTATATTTGTTTCAATTCTGTCTGTGTTCAAATGAACCTGATGTCAGGATTGTCTTTCAGTCACCCAAACACACTAAATATCGCACCAGATACGTACACGGGTATTTCTGATATTCTGTTTGAGTTTTCGCTGTATCACAGAAATAAATAGGTTGTTGCCAGTAATGGAAAATATAATACACGCACTTACACATACTTTGTATATAAACGTGGATAGGATAGGTCTTAGGGCTGATAACAGTTTTATGAATTTTGTCGGCCGGAAATCCTTATCATATCTCCTTCAACTGAGAAAATATCTGCAAGATTTTTGATGACATTTTAATTACAACTTCTGGTTAAAATATCTCTGCTGGCTCTTGCATTGTTTCGACGCCAATATTAAAATGTGAATTTAGATAGTATGGTTATATGATTCCCCTGTTTTATATCTGGTTGTTTTAAACCACACTTTCTAATTCTAATACATATTTGAATGCTAACATTAGATGAGCAACCAATCCAACTAATTCTAGATTAGATCACGTCGATGTCAAAAAAAAACATCTCATCAGTTTGAAGTCTTGCCTGTTTAAAATTTTAACTAGTGACGGTGAATTATATATTATGACTGATAAAATCCACCGAAACAACTGTTGTACAGTTTAAATGACATTTGTGCCTATATATATATATATAT
>NC_068992.1:26356675-26360263 GCF_001194135.2 Octopus bimaculoides
TATATATATATATATATATCCGACGATACTGCAGTTTCTACATGTATGTGTATATCTAAATAACTGAATGGTTTAAAACGCATTTCAGACTCTGCATATATTTTTGTATGGTGTACATTTATGTCTGAGCGCTCCCGTTCACGCGTAATATAATTACATGATATTAACAAGTCGGAACATAATGAAATGCTTTCTATAATGAACATATCCCTCATCAATCATTCAATATAATATTTTCATGAAACATATTTTATAATGTCCTTAATTGCTTCGAATAGACCTTGTAATATATTACAATATTTTCATCTTTGAAAAGCAATGTATTATACGCGCCCAAGATATTACTGAAGAATTATAAAGAAATCCCATTTATTTTCCTCATTTAATAAGGTTTCTGTTATTCCAGCTGTATTTCAAGAATATTTTCCCTAATATTAGTAACTTTACCAGAAATCTCTAACTATCGTTTATTAATGTTTCTTCTACGTGTTCTTTGTGTGTGTGTGTGTATATATATATATACATATATATATTCTTCCCGAGTTTGTAAAGTGATATATTAAGAATACATCATCGTTTCATTGATGTTGTTATTCTGATTCTGCTTTTGTTAGAAAGACATTTACACATTTCAACATTAATGGGATTAATAAATTAACGATCATGTGTTGAAAGGTCTCTAGTTATACGTTACATTATATAGAAAATGGATCTCATTCTCTCTTACTCTTTATATATATATGTATATATATATATATATATATACATATACATATATACATATATATACATATATATACATATATATACATATATATATAATATAGATATATGTATGTATATACACACATACACGTCCATTTATATATATATATATATATATATATATACGCATATATATATATATATATATATATATATTTACATATACATATATACATATATACACACATACATATCCATTTATATATATATATATATATATATATAAACACTCACACACACTCACACACACACGCACACACACTCACACACACACACACACACACGGAAATATATACATGGATAAATACATTTGGCTTATACACTCGCACACTCACACACCGCAACTCTCATACGCCCATATGTGCATATGTATCTGTGAATGTGCGTGTGTGTGTGTGTGTGTGTGTGTGTGTTTGCGTGTGCGTTTGTGGGTGTGTTTGCTTGCGTGTATGTTCTTTATTACTTTGCCTAACTATTCTTTAGACCAAAAACATGTTGCACCACTGATATTTACTCCTGTATACTAACCTTTGTAATTTTCATACCGTGCGTGTGTTTATTAGCAACAACCACCACAATATTTTCTTTCTCTTTCTCTATTTCTGTGCGATATTCGTCCTTGAGAGCTTAAGCCGCGGCCTGGGAATTCCTTCTTCACTCAGTGTTTCATAGAATCAACACTAGAATTTCCTCATCATGGCGCAGGGCATAGAGATACTTTTTTACAGAAACGGACCGATATCATGCTTCCAATCTCCACATTAGCCATGATTGTAGACTAAAAACCTATGCATCAGTGTTGTCACTGTCCAAACAGAAGGATCTTGTAACCGAAACATGTATGATCGGGTTGCAAAGGAAGTGAAAATTTTGCCAAAATTATTTGGCACATCAGTAATGATACAATTATATAAACGAAACCAGGACTTAAAACACTACACACAGCCGTCATCCTGCCTAAGTAATAGCATAGCCTAAATATGCCAATTTTGATTCAGAACACACGTCCTATGCAATGAGAACCTAATATTTTTTTTTTTTTTTAATGTTGTCGGAACCTAAAAAAGTAATGAAGTGAGACAGCACCTACACAAAATGTACTGTATAAGCCCGCTAAATTGAGCAGAACTCACATTTCATAAAACATAAGATAAATAACAGGTCAGACAGCATAGTAAAATGCATGTAAGTTTACTCGATAATCCTCCGAACCGCACCAGAATACAGAACACGCAATGTTGCACACCTTAGGTACAGCGGGTGGTATTGAAGAAGAAGAAGAAGAAGAAGAAGAAGAAGAAGAAGAAGAAGAAGAAGAAGAAGAAGAAAAAGAAGAAGAAGAAGAAGAAGAAGAAGAAGAAGAAGAAGAAGAAGAAGAAGAAGAAGAAGAAGAAGATCTTGATGATCAAGATTCTTATAATTAAGGCTCGGTTGTCATAGTGACAGGCGTGCATGGTAGTAAATAATGATGCGGCGTTGTTGGAGTACTTCCGAGGTTGTAACTAGATTCAAGGTTACGTAATGATTGTTGTTGTTGTTATTGTTCTTGCTCTTCTCCTTGTTTAGAATTTTCTTGTTTTTGCTGCTGTAGTGTATGAAAAAATACATTTTAATGAACTAAAATCTTGAGGAATTTCTTTCAGATTCTTTTCAATTTATTTCGATGTTCGATTATTGAACAGGGGCAAGATATGGCGGTATTATCTTTTATATTTTACTTGTATCTGTCTTGACACTGTGGCCATGCCGGAGCACAGCCTTGAGTAATTTTTGGTAGAATGAATCGAATACTTCTTTAATCCTTGTAGTTATTCCTTCGTCCTCTCGGTTATGGGGACGTAAAAACCCCCATGCGGGATCAAATACAGGGACAACGACACACACACACACACACACACATATATACAGTACACATATATATATTTACAATATACATACACACACACACACACACACATATATATATATATATATATATATATATATATATATATACACACACACACATGCAACGGACTTCCTTTAGCTTCTTTCAATCAAATCCATTCGTAAGGATTTTATAGGCCCGAGGGTATAGCTGGAAACACTTGACCAAAGTAGCACGCCGTGGGACTGAACCCGAAACTATGTGGTTGGGAAGCAAGATTCGGATCTTTTCCGTTTGGCTGCCAAGGTTCTAAAAATTAAAATTTATCGAGAATTTTAAAATTTGGTACATTAATGTAGTTTTCCGGGTTGAATTGCTGGAGTTATTTCACTTCCTACAGATTTTTTTTTCTTTTCCTGAAAAGTTATAGAGGTTTAAAGTCTAATAATTTTCACCCAATCAGGAAAAAGGATTTGGAATCTGTCATTTTGAAAACATGACATTTTGTCAACATCCTGAAAGTAGCATGTGTTGTCAATATTTGTATTCTACACGTGGAAAAGGAGTAAACAGCACGTCTTTTGTATTTTTAAGCATTCAATATGCATGTAATGCGATAAACAGCACATTACAAATTAAATATAAAAAAAAAAAAACACTTAACCACTCGATATTCATTTCGGTGGGTAAAACAATAAAACACAGCGTCAGCGACTGGTTCAATGTAAGTTCTTTTCAGTGAGAAATAATCGAGAGCATTTGCTTGTTATTGAAATTCGAAAATTCTGTAGACGCTATATTATGAACATAGAAATAATTTTATAGTTCCAGCTCACAGAACGACAATGTGAATCTGTGTGGCTCTGTTGCAGACATGTAGTTCGACGACTCTGTTGCATCTATTACTCACTTTAGTTCATCTCACTTTCTCTCTCTCTCTTTCTCTCACACACACA
>NC_068992.1:26363512-26364796 GCF_001194135.2 Octopus bimaculoides
ATATATATATATATATATACACGAGTGTGACTAAGTGTGCCGACGTACCTAGATTGCTAGAAATGAGAGTTAAAATACTCTCAATACTGAAGGAATAGTGCAGATGCAAACATGCTGACAGAGGACGCAACCGCCCCATACCGACTGGAAAATCCTCAGACTACACTAACACCAAATTATACAAGGCCACGCACGTGGAAGATTAGTTGCTACTAGCTCACTTATACATGAACGCCTAGCCCTAAAACATTAACAAAACTGAAAGAAATCTGATGGTAAAAAATAGACGTATGTTCCAGTAAGGCCACAGTCCATCGAATGAAACCACTAAAAGAAGAAAGAATATATACAAACATGCACATGTATAGACATACATAATTGTATATATATATATATATATATATATATATATATATATATACATATACAAAACGCCCTCATACATACTATATTCTACATAAACATATATATCAACATTATTATTTGCAATTCGAAATGTTATTATTTATATATATGTATCTTTTCTTTGAAGTAACGGATTTTTCTTTTTCTTGGGGAAAAATAGTTAAATAATGTAACATACATCGAAAAAAAATAATAAAATAAAAGCAGAAAAAAAAATGAAAAACAAAAATGGCATCATGATAAGAAAATCAAAAACTCCATAGCTTCTTAAAGTCAGAGAACTTTCTTAAACATGACTTCTGAATACATATATCTGTTTATTCTGAACTTTTCGAAAAGTTGTCTTTCGTAATGGAGGTGACATTTTCAGCAAAACAACCGAACGCCCTAAAGTTACTGTCAAACAAGTAATCGTAATTTTCCCCATAGTTGTTTATAATTTAGATTCGTCAGCATTTGTCTAGATTTCTATTCCAAACAAGCAGGAATTTTCAAAAATACGTTTCCATATAGATTTCTAGACTTTAACCTGAACATCCCTTGTTTGATTGACCAATTATTCCAAATTATTTTGTATCAGAGTACAAACAGGTCATTTAAGAAAGTTTCAGTTATCTGCCCCAAGGAAACATGCAAAAAGACATGAGAATAGTTAAGTCGCATTTTCCGAACTCAATGGACGTGTACTATGTTATGTACAGCAAATATTTACGTTTTACTCTTTTCTTTTCAATAGCAAGATGTATGTTCAAATTAAGTTCGAACAAGGATGGTATAAAAGAAGAAAGTGTAGTTAGTGCATTCTTTTGTGTAGAATACATGAAATGTATGCTTACATATACATACACACTTATATACACACACAGTCACATACATATA
>NC_068992.1:26364865-26369338 GCF_001194135.2 Octopus bimaculoides
ATATATATATATATATATATATAAACTATATATATCCAGTAACGTATATATGTGTGTGCGTATATATCTATTTAATGTATGCATGTGTGTGTATATCTATGTATATATGTGTGCGTTTGTGTGTATATGTGTGTGTGTATTCATACACTATATATACGAATGTTCTGACTCTGTCCCGTGCATATCGTTTTTGTCGGAAGCTAATTTGACCGTAGTTCTTACTATTCTATGCATATTTCTTTTCTTCTAATCTCTAAGATTTTACTCTTTACTCTCAGGTTTATTCTTTCTCGCACATACATCTGTATTTATAATGCTTTCTTTTGCTATTTCATTCTCGTCTCTGCAAAATATTAGAAAGGAGGCCTAAATGGCGACCAAATAACAAATTGGGGGACTTCGAACAACCCCGTGAGACACACTTTGCCTACAAAAAGAAATTTTAGCAACTACCTTCATGACTCACATTATTCTAAAATACACAATATCTTAGACTACTAGTTTTATCATCCGACTTTTATTACCTTCCTTAGGTGCCATCAACTCAACAATCGCGGCAATTTATTTCAAACTGTGCCATTCCACAAAATCGAGATGTTAATTTGTTATTGCATTCTTGTTTTAGAAACGAATGTTTTCTACAAAACAACTTGAAGTATAGTGCACAGGTTAACATTGAAATGTTTTTGGAACGCATGATAATGCCAGATCAAGGCAAACTTCATATGGAATAATATGTGAGTAAAATAGGAAAGATGAACATACTTTTTCTTTTTTTCTTGAAATCGACACTGACTCAATTTTATTATTCTATTTGTGGAAATTTCAGGGAACCTTACTGTGTATACAATATATGAATTAGCATACATGCATTGTTACTCTGTATATATGGTTGACGTCATCAGTGTTAACGGCATATATTCTGCAGTTGATGGTCGCATCAATATAGTCGGTTTACTGGCGTCGGTATTTCTTTCGTGCTTTAAGTATTTCCAAGTTATTTCTTATTCTTCTATTGCCGAAGCTTACGCATGCAAGCGAGAGTCAGTATCGAAAATGCTTATCTAATACAGACCCCTTTGGTTATGTAAGTCTGTATCATTTTGAAGCTGTCTGATAACCAAACCGTGCCTGTTCGTCTGCTGATATGCATATATCTTTTAAACAGAAGACCTTTTTGTGGTAGCGTTAAACAACCCCTAGAGCTGTGTATCTGCTGTATATCAGTCAAGGGAGTCATCCACGGAGCGAGTGCATCTATTTAGACACTCATATTATGTGTCTTGATCCATGGATGGGCATCAAAATTTTGGAAGTTAGTCGATGTAGCAGCAACATGAGACAAAGCTGAAACCATGTCATACAGCAGTTATATGATGCAGCATTGAATCCGTGTTTAGCTTTGTTTACCAGCATTAGCTTCAACTAATCTATAAGTGATGGCGCGTCGTCTACTGGTTAGGGCATTGCACTAACGATCACCAGATCGTGGGGTCGATCTTTGGGCAGAGTATTGCACAGTGTTCTCAAGTAAAACACATCATTTTACGTTTACGTTGCTCTGCAATACATTCAACATCTGATGTGTGGCACATTGTGCAACTGCACAGGCAGTGTCGACTTGATGGATGTGCTTATGTGCCGCACACAGATTTGGTCACTATGAACAAATCATCTGTGCAGGCTGGTAAGCAAGACATTACAAAACTATCTTTTTCGGATAGAGACAACCATTAATTCATATGCAGCATCTTTTGGAAATTTCTGGTATGGATTAACGGCTTGCGTGATTAAGCATCAATAAAAACGGATTTCATTTAGCGTCTAACAGAATCCGCTAAATGTTGGACAGAGTATTGATACAGTAAACATATTATGGACTACTGATTTAATATATGTACGCAGTTCTGAGTACCAAATATATTTAATAATCTGAGTACCAAATATATTTAATAATCTTTCTCCATTCCAGGCTAGGGATTACGCTTATCTTTTTTAAGGGTTAGATTAGAATACAACTGATCTTACATGAGCATAAGCTCTTTTCTTTATATTTTTCAATCATATAGTAAAATTTACGCTTGATCCGTTATCAAGATCCATTCCTATATCATTTGAGAATGTTGTTGCCGGGTCTTGATTTTATCATCATTTAATTTACTTCCTTCGAGTGTATTTTGAGACGGTCAAGGAATAAACAATAAGTTGTTAGGAAATATTCGACATATATACAGTAGTAAATATACAAAATATATCATATACTTTTGGACAAACACACTAGTAAGACCGATTAATCAATAAGAAATATTTTCCTGGATCCATTTCAATATGCTATTCTTAAAATATGTATATTTTATATATCTTTGCTCATAAACAGAAATCGAAAAGAGAACTAGATTAAGTGAAACATTTTCCAAAATTGAACCAGTCATAAACATCAGTGAAAAGAGAATATATGGGCTAAGCACCTCAGAAATTTAGGAAGCCTTTAACATTCATTCTGTAGTATTCATGAAGCACGCAAGAATCCATTAGCAAACGCATTTATTATCATAATTTACACAGATCAGTTACTCGAAAACTGCTTCTTAATTTAGAATTAAGAGAACGTTTATAATCAATAAGAATATTATATAACCGCGACTTGAAACAGTAGTAGAGCCCTCTAAGACTATAATAGTTCAGATCTTATTTCAAGTAGATTTCTGCGTCTGAAAATCAAAGATGTATTCATGTTTCCATTGATACATGTTTACTGGCAATACAGTTCACCACTTAATGCAAATGTAGTATTATAGAATTCGGCACCGTGTTTGTTGAAATGGAATGTTAAAATATGATTAAAATTCTTGTGTATTGTGTGTCGGAGAACATCAGCATACTTTATGCATTGTAGGTTTCTTTCTCAATAGCTTCACGTGACAGAAGGTTGAATCGTACACAGTCCCCAAATGTATTTTTGATTTGATAATATATTGCCTAAATCCATACCGATGTTGTAAGAAGTAAAAAGCAATAGTGTTATTAAATATAAATCTAGTTATATACAATCAAAATGTGTCTATCGCAAACAGAGTCGCCGAGCAATCAATAGATATATATTTCTAGACATTTTGTGCTGGGAGTCGTTGATAAAAGAAGGAAAAGAATGTAATTTGATATACAGATATATATGTAACTATTTACAGAACATGCAATTATGAATACAACAATCGAATAGAAATTTGGGAATTTCACCTCACGCGACGCAATTATGTTTTGTCTATAAAATACTAATCAGAAAAGTGTACTATTCGTAGATTATCAAAACAGTAATAAAGCAGAAATCAGAATAGTGAGATATAGATTTTACAAGTGGAAGCGCAATTGTCCAGTGGTTAGAGCAGCGGACTCGCGGTCGTAGGATCGCGGTTTCGAGTGCCAGACTGGACGTTGTGAGTGTATATTGCGCGAAAACACCTAAAGCTCCACAACGCTCCGGCAGGGAGTAGTGGTGAACCCTGCTGTACTCATTCACCACAACTTCCTCTCACTCTTTCTTCCAGTTTCTGCTGTACCTGTATTTGAAAGGGCCAGCCTTGTCACACTTTGGTTCACGCTGAATCACCCCAAGAACTACGTTAAGTGTACACGTGTCTGTGGAGTGCTCAGTGGCTTGGACGTTAAATTCACGAGCAGGCTGTTCCGTTGATCGGATCAACTGGAACCTCCGTCGTCGTAACCAACGAAGTACCATATTTTACAAGAACATTATTGGCGTAGATGTAACATAATAGAATGATGCCGGAATCGAAACCCACTCAGAGTGTCATATTCCCGGGAAATGGTTATACTCACCACAAGATATTGACAACAATGTAGGAACAGTATATAGGCCATATAAATCATCAAATAATTTATATGAAAATATCCATTAGCTAAATTGAAATATTTTTTGAACGTACGATAATACCAGATCTAGCCAAACCTCATACGAAATAATACATGAATAAAATATGAAAGATGAACATACTTTTTTTTCTTGAAATCAACACTGACTCAATTATGATTTATTAATATAGAAATACATTGAACTTATTACTAAAAACATGTTTCTCATTTGTAACGGAATCTTTGTGCTTGGATCAATAGATCTCATTTAGTGCGTCCTGAAATTCCTAGCGTTAAGTGAAAACAAACTAAAAAAAATTTTATGGGCGCCTGGATTAAAATGCAACATAGAAATAATAAAAATACAATGTTTTCACAGGGACTCACACATACATTTGTGTACGTTTGCTGGTATGCATATACATATACAAACATATATACAAACGTATATTGTTTGTGTATATTTGTATGTGAATCAGTTACCATATGCTTATAACAAAATATATCTACATATATGTCTATGAATATATAGGTAGATAGACAGAGAGATAAATTTGTAGAATGAATGAAGCAGAGTGTATATATATATATATATATATATAT
>NC_068992.1:26369452-26370411 GCF_001194135.2 Octopus bimaculoides
ACACACACACACACACACACACACACACACACACACACACACACACACACACACACATATATATATATATATATATATACATATATATGAAAAGATAAAATTATATAACAACCAGTTAATGATGTGGGTTAAAATATATATCTAGCATATAAATATAAACAAGTTACAGAATATAGGTACGCCTGGCAAATAAGTAAGTACTAAAAAAAATTCTTTATCTTTTACCCCAGCATGGCCACAGTCAAATGACTGAAACAAATAAAATATAAAATACATTTATAGAACGAACTCCTGTACCGGAGTATATTCTCCTATATCGTTTTTATTGTCTTACGGCTTAAACTCGTTAGAGCCACCTATAATTAATTAACAAGGCTAGGCACTTAATCAAAAATTAATTACTAAATACCCTAAACCTCTTATCTTTTTCTCTCTGACGTTTTTATTAGAACAATATGTAATTATCCTTGAACGCAGTTACAGACATACATGCATAGACTAATCCTCCACAAAAATACATGAACACCTAAATGCAAATGTCCCAATTGTACAGATGTGGGAACAAGCCCTGTGCGTGCTCGTCTTTATGTTGGAGAGTATACTTTCAGTGAGGAGACCTTTATGAATCGATGTGAAGCTCATGCAGCAGCTTGTAAAAATGTGTGTGCGTGCTTCTGCATATGAATGTGAGAAAACCCGCGCTTCTGCTGATGTATGTATCAAAGGTAGGGCAGGAAGAACACGGCAAGCGGATATCAACATAACACATCATGCGGCAAAATAGACGATGACATAACAAACGGCCAACAGGACGGGATCAACATACTCTGATCATTCTCGGCGGATTTCCTGTTCAGTCGGAGTCTGGAAAGCCCTAGTAGTTTCGTGCTCCTTGATCTCCTTTACTCAAATCCGGTGAGCGCCAGGGACCATTATATATATACATATATATATATATA
>NC_068992.1:26371037-26373206 GCF_001194135.2 Octopus bimaculoides
TATATATATATATATATATTTCTTTGCTTATAAATAGAATAAGACTGAACGCAGAATATTTCACTGAGGGATTTCAAGATAAACTTTCATTCCCCCAAACTGGGTTATATTCGATTGAATTTCCAAATAGCTTTTTGTTTCAATGTCATTGTGCCCTGCCGGCATATACTCCAATAAATGCATACTTGAACATATAACATCCTCCATTAACCCGATGAAATCTACTTAACAGAAAACATGTTAGGTTAATATGATGAAGATTGGAGAGGAATTAAATAACAAAATTCACTTTACGCTAGATTTTCCAGAATTTATTTCAATTTCTTTAGATTCTAGGTCCTTGCTGTACAATGATTTATCAATGTCTTTTATCCTTCTCGATTTAATGCGACAGTGAGGCAGTCAAATAGAGAGTTGATTAAATCGATTATTTTCTCATGCAAAGTATAAGGTCACGTTGCATTTTTTACAAATATTTTGCATATCATTGAATCATTCCGAATTGTGAACTCCGGCATGCATCCGTTGATAGGCAGCAACATGAGAACCACTCAAGCGTTGGTGAAGTCTTAGTTAAATATTCCTTCGTGCAGTGTTCATCCTACATTTCACATCAATATTATTTATATAGGAAGACGGCGAGCTGGCAGAAACGTCAGCACGCCAGGCGAAATGCTTAGCGGTATTTCGTCTGACACTGCGTTCTGAGTTCAAATTCCGCCGAGGTCGACTTTGCCTTTCATCCTTTCGGGGTCGATAAATTAAGTACCAGTTACGCACTGGGGTCGATATAATCGACTTAATCCATTTGTCTTTCCTTGTTTGTCTCTTCTGTAGTGTAGCCCCTTGTGGGCAGTAAATAAATAGGTATGTTGTCTGCCGTTACGTTCAAATTCCGCTGAGGTCGACTTTGCCTTTCATTCTTTCGGGGTCAATAAATTAAGTACTAATTACGTACTGGGGTGAATCTAATCGACTGCCCCCACCCACAAAAAAATTTCAGGCCTTGTGCCTAGAGTAGAAAAGAACATCGATGTAATCGACTTAATCCCTTTCTCTGTCCTTGTTTGTCCCCTCTATGTTTAGTCCCTTGTGGGCAAGAAATAAATAAATGTTAGCACGGTGGGCGAAATGCTTAGCGGTATTTCGTCTGTCTTTACGTCCCGAGTTCAAATTCTTTGTGTTCGACTTTGTCTTTCCTCCTTTCGGGGCCGATAAACTAAGTACTAATTGCGTACTAGGGTGAATCTAATCGACTGCCCCCCACCAACAAAAAAATTCAGGCCTTGTGCCTAGAGTAGAAAAGAATATTATTTACATAGGTCGAGAAGGCGGTGATCTGACTATCGTTACACCGGACAGAATGCTTACTGGCATTTTGTCTATACTCACGTTCTGAGTTCAAATTCCGCCCAGGTCGACTTGGTCTTTAATCCTTTCGTGGTCGATAAAATGATTATCAGTTGAGCACTGGGTACGATGTAATCAACTTAACCCTCCCCCGAATTTGCTCGCCTTGTGCCAAAATTTGAAACCAATATTATGATGGTTGTGACCATTATATTCTTTCTAGCAGCAACAAAAAATGAATAAAGAATATAAAAAACAAACAGTCTATTATCTGTTTAACAATTACAGAACTGAAATTAAGTTCTTGGCAGAATCGTTAGCACGCTGGACGAAATGTTTCATGGCATTTTGCCCGTCGCTATGTTCTTGTTTCAAATTGCAGCGAGGTCGACTTTGCCTTTCATCTTTTCAGGATGGATAGATTAAGTACCAGTGAAACCCTGGGACGATATTAGAAGCGAAGTATTTTCGTTGAAAATTGTATCGAATCCTGATCAATTACCGTTTTACATTGATGTGGAATCTAAAAAATCTAAAAGTTGTTATATTTCAATTCTGATATTTTCTAACCTGAAGTGTTTTCAATTTTTCCTTTTTTTTTTTTTTTAATTAAAATTTTATAACCATAAAAACTATCAATTTTAAATATACTCATTTGTTATCCACAACATTTATTTTCGTACGAAAACACTTTTGGCAACAACTGATATATCTATGAAGTTACAACCACATTAGATTAACTCGGTTTTAAGAATATATACACATACACACTCATAAGTCTCATTCACACTCACACACACACACACACACACACACCCA
>NC_068992.1:26374816-26376153 GCF_001194135.2 Octopus bimaculoides
TATATATATATATATATATATATATATATATATATGTGTGTGTGTGCGTGTGTGTGTATATAAAAGAGACCACTAAAGTGGACTGTAAATGTGCTAGAAGAAGATCACTTAAAATTCTCAAAGAAAGATTCAGCGGAGCAAAAATAGGCGTGTGTATGTATATATATATATATGTGTGTGTGTGTGTGTGTGTAGTTATGCAGGACTTTCGCGATAAATTTGACACTTTGCATGTAAGAAAAAGAAAACACAATATTTCATAGAAAATGAAACATTTTTAGAAGCCAAAAAGTATTGACTACATTATAGCTGCAAGGAGATAGTTTTCTGAATGTAGTCACCCTCAGCTTTCATCATAACCTAAACACGGCTCCGCAACCTGGCGCTTGCGTTCCTCTTTGTGTTCCCGAGACAGTCCTTAACCACATCCTTGATTTTGGACATCAACTCAGCCTTGTTGTTGCAGGCGAAGCGCTTGGTGCCTTTTCAATTGCACTCCAGCATAGTAACCCTTGCAATTATCATAGAGAGGGGTTAGAAGCCCAGAAATAGGGTTTGGTTGAAGTCTCAGAAATTCCTCGACAACCATGTCTGGCACTTTCCAGTTGTATACCAGGGAGCAGAACCCTGCTCCTACAAATGCGGCGTTCCAACAGCAATCCTCTCCGACCACAGTTTCCAGCGTCTAAACATGAGCACCTGAATTGAGCCTAAAGCTAAGTTCAAAAATGCAGTGCGGCATGATGTCACCCTAACTGAAGAAATACCCAACGTCTATCGCAGTTTGGAGGAAGTTAGTCTTCATGTTGCGAGGGACATTACATGGATTGTAATTGTAGGCTGTCCGCATTTTTTTGCTGGGCGTAGTGCGACTGGTTCTGGCAGAATTTTTTTTCGTCTGAGAAGAATCAGATGATCCCGGGGCAACGGGATGCTTCAGTTTTTTCAGGAGCTTCTTTGCCATCGTTTTGCGGTTCTCCTAGGCCTGGGCTGTTAGAACGTGTCCTTTGCACCTAGCACTAGTCGCATCGAAGGTTATCATTCAGATCCAGCTTCATAGTGACAATTCCAGCACCCATGTTTTTCACCAAAGCCTGTAATCCCTTGCTTGGATCTTCCATCACGTTGTTCTGCAGTTGGTGTAAGAATTCCGGTGCCTGTATGCAGTAAGAATGCCTGTTGCGTTCTTTCGTGCTGGTTAAGGTTTCGTAATCTTACGCGCCACGAAAACACGTGGACATGAGTCAAATTGCTATTATATATACTTGTATGTGCGTATGTGCGTGCGTATGTTCGTGCGTGTGTATGTTTGGGTGGGTGTATATATATATATATAT
>NC_068992.1:26376439-26379388 GCF_001194135.2 Octopus bimaculoides
TGTGTGTACATATATATATATATATATGGTAGGGAGGGTGAATTTGTCTTTTTTCTCCCACACCATCGGTTGACAACCGACGTTGGCGTGTTTACGTCCTTGTAACATAGCGATAGAATAAGTACAAGGCTTACAAAGAATAAGTCCTGGGGTCGATTTGTTCTACTAAATGTGGTACTCCAGCATGGCCAGAGTCAAATGACTAAAACAAGTAAAAGGAATGAAAGAAAAATATATTCATATATATATCGAGAGAAACAAACATACATATGATTTATACATACATAACTACACAAACATGGCCGTATACAGATATACACACGCACAAAAATACATATGCGCAAATAAAAAGATAAGAGAGGTAGTCGAGTACTACAACTGTTTCAAAATTGCCTCAGGTTAATCTTACATGATATTATTTTCTACTCTAGGCACAAGGTCCGAAATTTTGGAGGAGGATGCCAGTCGATTAGATCGGCCCCAGTACGCAACTGGTATTTAATTTATCGACCCCGAAATGATGAAAGGCAAAGTTGACCCCGGCGGAATTTGATCTCAGACCCTAAAGACAGACGAAAGAATCTTACATAATATTCTGCTCTATGCACAAGGGCCGAAATTTTGGGTGTGGTGGCCAGTCGATTAGATTGTAACCGTTCGTTTTACGTTTTCATCAGGTATATATGACTGTTTAGTTGAAAGTAGTAAGCGTTAGGATATAATAGACACTCAATGGGGATTGGAAAGTAACCGAAGTAATTAAGTCACCTTTCAGGATCAAAAGGTATGGAAATGTATTAATCTTAACCTGATTCCTGAATAGCCATGGATTAGTATCATAGAAGAATAATTTAAAATGCAGGGTTTGGTATATTAATTAATGAAATTAGATGAAAAATCTACCAGAGTACATTATGATTATGGTAAATAATGTTAAATAGGTAAATTACGGATCTAGAGGCTGCAGAAAGCGATACTTCTTACGGAACTACAATTAAATACAGAATGACAGGAAATGTACAAATGAGATTACGGTTTATAGGAAGTAATTTCGTAATCTGTGTATACATCTAATGAGTTATCCATCTAGGTAAAGTTCCTTAAAAAGTTATCGATAAATCAGAAAAGTGGAGTGATTGACTTGTAAAGTTAAATATGAATTCAACATTTGTAGCGGAGTAAGTTGTTACGTAATTCATGTATACATCTCATAAGCTCATGGAATCTATTAATAATGTTGTCCTAATTGTAACTTATCATAGTCTCCAGTTTCCAAAATGAACACCTGTTATTACAACCACTGTAGGGTTCCGTAGGTTAAATGATCGAGTATATGATACTCTAGTCAACTAAGTTCTTTAATTTCCAAATTATTTTAGACGAAGGTGTGCCGGCAAACTTAGCGCCGGACCTAAAGTTCATATTATGCTTATATAATCTGGATTTAACCTTTCTACAAGTAGCCCCTTTGTAGACGTATCTAGTCCGCTTTGTAGTAACGACGCGTTGATAACACTTTTGTTCGTTAGGCACTTGTTATTTAATAGACATGGGGAAAACATTTCCAACGATCGATTCGAAGTCTAGTTCTGGCTCTTGTACTCGAAGACGTTACCGCTTACACTAAACAGAAAATGCATGCTCCCTCCTTTACGATCGTGTGATTATTGAATGAAAATCGAATCCATGTTACTGGGAAGTTTAATTATAGTGGAATTTTTAGTAGATTCGTTAGCACGCCAGACAAAATGTTTAGCAGCATTTCTTTTGTGTTTATGTTTTGCGTTGGAATGCTATCGATGTTGACTTTACCTCCCATCATTTCGGGGCCACTAAGATAAGTACTAATCAAGCTGTGGGCCGATGTAATCAAATAATACCTCCCCCAAAATATCAAGATTTATGCCTATAGTAGAAAGAATTATTTAGGACTTAATTAAAACTAAGTAGCTCTTTCGAGTATTAGTGTATTAATATACATAATCTTTTTTTAATTAAATTTATTTAAATCCCTAGTAACGGAGAATTTGTAAACAATGTTTCTTTGATTGCTACAAAGGAAAAGAGGGTAGTCCGGCACTAAGGTGTACATTTTTGGATCAATAACGATTGGATGCTGCAACTATAATTTTGAGAACTCTTGCATTCGAATTGATATTGCAATAATTAAGCATCACTCTGGTATTAGTATTTAGTCTATCTTCTCAAGAGAAATGATTGATCGTTGAGTTCAATTTTTGTTAAAAACTCAATTTTGGGTTAAACTAACACACCATCACTTTGATCTAAAATACATCTAATTAAATTCGAGGTAAGGTCCCATATATTTGTACTTAAATCTACATCATGGTATCTTGCATTAAAAGTACTATGAGTAGTGATAAAACACATGCGTCAAATAGATAAATTGTGTATGCGACCGAGGAATATTTATGAAAGACAAACAATGAGAAGAAAATGTAAACATCGAGAAGGTACTAGAAATAAACATTTGTTGCAGAGTTGGAATAATGCTGA
Organism: Octopus bimaculoides; assembly: GCF_001194135.2. Lineage (NCBI taxonomy): Eukaryota > Metazoa > Mollusca > Cephalopoda > Octopoda > Octopodidae > Octopus > Octopus bimaculoides. The sequence continues at coordinate 26,378,957 of NC_068992.1, forward strand.
CTAACGCTATTTAGTAATTCGTACTTCCTGAATAACAGATACGTGCGATGATGCAGTTCAAAGGGATCTGCGCATTCTATGTTTACACCAATGCTACTCAGCACCCCTAGAATGTTACTTCAAGAGGGTGCAGAAAATTTTAGGATCCTCCGTTGATTCATTGCTACAGCACAAAATATAGCATACATGTGTGCTAGCGAGTATGTACACGTGTGTGAGTGGGGAAGCATGTTTGAATAAGAATATATATATATGTGTGTGTGGGTGTCTGTCTGTCATCTGTCTGTCTGTGTGTGCGTGTGTGTATGTATACAAAATATTTAATATTAAAATTAAATACTTTGTATTAATCTTTACGTAAATTGACTTTTACATGCTAGCTACTTGATAAAATCCTATATGGATATGCATATATATATATATATATATATA
>NC_068992.1:26380319-26382033 GCF_001194135.2 Octopus bimaculoides
TATGCGTGTAGATGTGTGTGTGTACGTATATATACATATGTATCAGCAAAAACCATATGGTTTTTAACTGCCTAGGATTTTGATTTAGCGGCTATACTTTCCCAGATTTATCAGCAAAACATCGATTTGTGTTGCACTAAAATTGTAAAGTTGAAGTTCATGTTTATTTCATAGTTCTGCAAATAGTTACTAATCAAGCCATTGTCTGTGAAGAATCACACGGAAAACCATCTGGAAGTTTGTAATGGTAATTTTGCTAAATAATTAGAGCAATTTTTAATGCAGTAGAACTCGAATTAAAAAATACTCTCAGTTTTTATTGATCGATGGTTGTCTTTTGATGCCTGCAGGCGGTGCAAGTGTAGTCATTATAATATTAGCACAGATCAGAACAATTACTTGTGTTTGTAGAAGCCAATCTCTCTGCATATGGTTCTATGTCCAAGAGTGATCTTTCGACAGAGATACAGCTATTATAACAATAAGAGCGTTACTTAAGACACAATCTAACCCCATAATACTGGAAATAAAATAAAGTGAAAATATATACATATAACTGGTAGGGCAATAGTTTGGACTACTTCTATATGAGCACTATTATACATTCTTTCATTAAACAATTCCGTGATGCTTGTGATGGTCCGCTGTATTTTCTTGATTAACTTAGCAGTGCTACGACACTCCGTCGGTTACGACGACGAGGGTTCCAGTTGATCCAATCAACGGAAGCGCCTGCTCGGGTAATTAACGTGCAAGTGACTGAGCGCTCCACAGACAAGTGTACCCTTAACGTAGTTCTCGAAGAGATTCAGTACGGCACATAGTGTGACAAGGCTGGCCCTTTGAAATACAGGTACAATAGAAACAGGAAGAAAGAGTGAGAGAAAGTTGTGGTGAATGAGTACAGCAGGGTTCGCCACCACCCGCTACCAGAGCATCGTGGTGCTTAAATGTTTTTGCTCAATAAACACTCACAACGCCCGGTCTGGGAATCGAAACTGCGATCCTATGACCGCATGTCTGCTTCCCTAATCACTGGGCCACTGTGCCTCCACTAAGTATAACGTCACTGAGAACCACCATCTATATTAATGGTTATCCATAAATGAGCGAACCGCGTCTATTCCATGAACGGAGAAACTCATATAATATTTAAAGTTCCCTGATATAACTTGCGCCAAATGATTGCACTATATTTCAGACTTTAGAAATCTTTCTGAAATGATGCGAAGCTATGTGAATTATTGAGGTTGGTGCCATTATAAATTCCCTCATTTATACTAATGTGTATAAGTTCGAAGTCAATATTAATTTCTGTTTATCTCAGATTTAAAATTTATGGTTAGGTACAATACTAGAGACGCAGATGCTTCATATATTCGTACTCACTTTTACGTACCAATGTATTGTTCTTGTTGGTATTCACTGCTATTCAAAATGGCGGAGTGCATAAGGTATGGTGTCCTGAAGCATAGAATGCTTTGTGGTTGCTGACGTTCTGTTACATTTCAAAATAAATGTTAGCCATATCAATACTGCTTTAAATTATATTAATTTCATAGTGAAATGGAAACTGAGAGTATGTACAGCACTTACAGTGAGGATATTAAAGGATGAAGAGAAGAGATAGATGAATTCATTGAGAGATGGATAAATATATAGAGTAGAACAGAGAGAGAAAGAGGGGGAAGAGAGAGAGAGAGGGGGAAGAGAG
>NC_068992.1:26382188-26385360 GCF_001194135.2 Octopus bimaculoides
GAAGAGAAAGAGGGGGAAGAGAGAGAGAGAGGGGGAAGAGAGAGAGAGAGGGGGAAGAGAGAGAGGGAGAGAAGACAGGCAGACATACAGACAGGCAGGCAGGCAGGCAGACAGAAATATTTATAGAGATTAATGCAGAGTCAATGTCAGGTGAGGTACCTACAAATGAACATATGAATAAATTAGAATTGCATGAAAATAGAACAACTTATCTTTCAGGCCAATGTTTTTTATTTATTTTTGTACTTTTTGCAATATATCTTAAATCACTTATCGATCGGCAACTACACATATTTTGCTATACAACTGTTTGTTCAACCATAGTTTGAATTCCCTGTTTCTTGTCATTGACTGTAGATACCCGTGTTTCTCTTCTTGCCAGCACTGGATTCGTGAATACTACAAACAGATCCTCGTGTCGGTGCTAACATTCTTATTATTCTTTCGTATATATCCACTCGGTGATATGTTTACTGGGAATGAGAGATTGTCTCGATCTTCTCGATTAAGTCATATGTATCAATTTATACTTGATAGCAGGAAATCAAATTGTACGCAAGCATCATATATCCAACTGTTATTGAGATAACTACAATGTATAGATTAGTTATCATCATTACAACGGCAGAAGTTCAGAGTTTTACTAGCAATAATGTTGTTACTATATTCTTGATTTATATATAAAAAAAAGTTAAACAAAAGGAAATATGCTTTAAAAATTTCCACAATCTTCATATGATTGCATACAAATTCATTCAGACATTGTATGCATGTTTTTACGTTTGAATACATTTATGCATGTTCCCGTACTCGTATAAATGTACAGGGTGGCCTAAAAGTAGATTCACAGTTATCACGTAGGCACTTTAAATTTATTTTAATACATTTTATTGCATTTAAATTTCTATCCTACAAGCTGAAAAGGAAGCTTGACAAAATTAACTAAATTAGCATAGAATAATGGCTTCATATTTTTTTTTTTATAATTAAGATCTAACCTGTTAATATATGAATGCGAAAGTGATAGTTGAATAACTGTAAACCTACTTTTGGGCCACCCTGTATGTATGATACGCGTAAACATTGGCAAGCAAACCAATAATACATGACTACGAATAAACACTATCAATGATCTTGTGTAGTGCCTGCAATGATAGTTGTTCAGAGACATCTTTTGTGTGTCTCTCTAGCAAGAAATACTGTTATCAGTGATTCGCCCCTTGGGATGCTGTGTTCAACTGGCACTTATCTAATTGACCCGAGATGGTGAATGGCAAAGTTGACTCCGGCAGCATTTAAACACAGAAAGAAAAGGCGGAAAAAATGCTAATATTATTTTTCCTGTCCGGTAACGATTCTGCAAAATTAATAAATGCGCAAACGTAATACATGTTATGGGAATGTTATTGAGCCATTTTTTTCCTAACTTACATTGACAATGCAAATAACTTTAGTGCACTTAGACTGTCTGAAGACACGTTTATAAATTTAATTGGGAAATCTGGAAACCTAACCGGATGATACAATTTTTGGTGATTATTCTATAGCTAAACTATCAATATCTGTCTCGTTAAATTGTTAAACAGATTTCAAAATTAAAGCAGTTGTAAACAGCCACATGGTTACTTTCTGCATAGTTTGCTCCAAACCTTAATTTCTTGGACCTACTTTGTAGCACGTTGATAAAATATCCACTCTTCAAAAAGAACTAGCGAGGGATCATTCTATATTCTCGATATATTTACTAGAAATACCAGCTGAATCTCCATCAATTGACTCACTACTGCTTTATTAAACGGGAAAAAAATGTTAAACAGTATTGTACTGATAGTTTGAAAAGATTACGAGAGAGCGATCACGGATGAAATTATTTTTCATTATACGTTGTCTCGTTCTTTAAGGCGGGCCTTGGTCTAAACACAAATAAATCGCTTAATTCATTGTTTTATAATCGTTATATGCTGGCTACCGGTCAAAATAGTTCAAGTAGATTAATCATCGAAAACTTCCTCTCATAAACTATGCAATCTTCTTAGCTATGTAAATTTATATTGTCTATTGTGCTGTTGCCTTATTAAGGAATGTAGTCTTTGAAAAGGGAAACGTATGTCTGCTTCCCTTCCTATATTCACCGAATACAAAGTTGTGCCCATGTTCTCTCCATCCTCAATTGCACTTTATTTTGCTACAAAAACGCGTGAATGATATTGTCTTTTCAACGTTCTGCGCAATTAGAAGTTCTATCTATGTTTACTTGTGACCTATCAGAAAGCAGGTTTTGAATGATTACCAAAACAGTTAAATTATAATATGTACAACACTCTGCACTAGGTCACAGCTATTTAGTATATACGAATCCTTATCTAACTCTGATGCATGTACAAGCGCATCGTAACAGTATTCACATGTTTCGCATTTCATTGTTTAACAAAATACGGTTAAATATGCCATCCATACATCGGTTATATTTGCCTATGCTTGTCATTCTATGCTTGTCATTCCTTCTAGTCAATCTCACTGTTGCTGTAATGCTTGCTATCATGATATCGGTCATCCCAAATAACACAAACAATAATAAAATAATTCAAATGATGACCATCTCATCTTTTGCTAGTTTGTCTCAGACTATAACATCTAATATATTGTTACCATATTTCTATAGGTTGTGCGGTGTGATTAAAGTGAGATTTCCTCCAAACTTCCAGCGACAGAACACGTATAAACGCCACCTGTCATAGGTTGGTTTTCATTTTAAGCTGTGTTCTACTGATGCATACAACACACACATACATACACTCTCACACACACACACACACACACACACATACATATATACATATATCTTCATAGATATGTACACACACACATATACACATATATAGAGTGGTAGACATTGCGTAAATAGGTTGAATAAAGATAATGGCAGTAATATTTCATATCAGTACATCTGTATTCAGACTTCGAGATAATTATCTATTAGTGAGATTTATTATTTCTTTCTGGCAGTTTATTCATTATCTACAGAGTCAACATTGTTACCTCATTTCCTTTCTTCTTTCTCTCACTCATCCCATCTCCCCCTTTATCTCTCTCTCTCACTTCTCTCTTTTCTTCTCACTATCTGCATGTATATGTGTCTGTATGCTTATGTATGCATATATATATATATATA
>NC_068992.1:26385616-26388159 GCF_001194135.2 Octopus bimaculoides
TATATATATATATATATATATATATATATATATACACAAACACATACACACACATATATATATATGCCTATCTACCTATACACACACTCATACACACACACATACATACATATATATATCCTTTATATATGAAAATTTGATTTGTATACATCTCTTATCTTTTTTCAACCTATATATATACATCTATGTATGTATATTGCATCACTTTATTAATGCTTAGTCATTTTAATAGAACAATATTCTACTATGTTTATCATACTGCATCATTTTGAGGTAAAGTCCGTTATTTTGCTATTGTTGCAGGTGTCTTACAACAAATTTGCTGAAATGAGTAGTGTGCTGTAGCATCCATTTTATGATTAGAATGCCGGTTTTGATATCGCCCTTGGTGGTTGCTAAATATATTTTTATAAATAAATGTGATTGTATAGAATGTTTATCTGCGTCGCGTTGTTACTTACCTCCAAGTCAATTTTAATGAAGTAAAGTAATGCTCAAAGCGCTTCAGCCGAAATCGGTTTTCTTCTTTAAATTTACCTCTGCATTATAATTGAGTTGAAAGGTGGTGAGCTGGCATAATTGTTAGCACAGCGGGCCTAATCCCTAGCGGTATTTCATTCGCCAAAATTTTAAACGAGTATTATAATTGATCTTATAGTAAATGTTGAATGCGGCTGCGGTTTCTAGTAGATTGGCTGTCTTCATTGAATATCGGTTTGCGACCTGTGTTAAATATTGTCAGCGCTGCTACGTGAAATGCATAATTAATTATTTACGTACATACTGTTCATATAGCCTTATATATTTACCTTTTAGCATTTCCGTGTTCAAGTCATTTGTTTGTGGCTATGCTGTAGCACTGCCTTGAAAGTTTTAGTGGAACAAATCGACCTGAGGGCTTACTTATGCTTTAAAGAGTGGTACTTTTTCTGTCTGTATCTTTTACTTATATGTTAAGTTCGCTTGACATAAACAACACCAGCACCAGTTATGGAGCAGTGATGGGGACATACACAGATGCAAACACAATACACACACAAACATACACACAGATATATAAATATATATATATATAACAAAAATGGAATAAGAACGTAACAGGTGACAACAAAACATTCGGACAGTTAGACAATATGAAAAAAAACAGGAAAAAACAAGGACGGGTCATTCGGAGCTTGCAATCTTCAGTCGAGTACCAGATCGTCTTTGCAGTTTCTGCCGGTTACTCTCGAGACTGCTCTAATCTGGCCGGCCCGAAGAAAATCTGAGCTAAGGGTACTAGTTTTTTTGGAAGGAAGCAAGCGAATGTATACGAAAACAACGACGCAAAATTGGGGAAATGGCACACAATTATAAATACAAACAACACGATATTAACAACGGGTGTCTTTCGAATAAGGACGAATTAAATTAAGCTGGCGTGTGTAGAAGTGAAGTATTAGAGCAGGAATACAGGAGATGAAAGTCATGGGAAGAAATATAAGAGATGCTACACGGATGGTAGTCGAACCAAGAAAGAAAAGTTAGACTTGGCCAACACAGGTCACCTGGAAGGCGAGGAGAAAGGTAGGGGTAGCGGGATTGAAGAATTATGAAGGGACGAGGAAGCGAGAAAAAAAGAAAAGAACAGAATGAGGTAAAGGTGGAGGGAAAGTGAGGAGAATGAAATGTGAAAGAGAAATGTGAGAGAAGGTGGGAACGAGAAAAAAGAAAAGCAACAGGAACAAACAAAAAATGGAACAAGAGCCTAACAGGCGACAGACAGACTAACTTTCAGTTTCAGTCTACGAAATCGACTCACAAGGCCTTGTTTGCGACTGAACCCGGAATCGTGTGTTTGGGAAGCAAGCCCCTTACCACACAAGCCACACCTGCGCGTATAAACAGTGCTTAAATAACAGCTCGCGTCTGGGTGTGCTCGAACCACCATCCTTTCGGTTATTAGCCGAATGCGCTAACTGATTGCGCTATGTCTTACAGTCGAGACGTAAATCTCGGTAAAAGGTTAGTTTTCAGTTTATATGTCTGATTTATTGAATAAAAAAATTATTTTCCTCGGGAACAATGGAAAATTTCCTTTAAATAGAATGGTCCGTTTCAGAAATTCAGTCCCATCTCTCCATAAAGCAATCGTTCTGTTGTTTTATTCAGAAGGATAGAGTGAAGACACATGAACTGAAATAATGTGTTCCATTGTACAGACATGTATACTTTATGAGCTAGTTTGTCTGAGGCCACGTGTCAATATATATTATCAAGGATTATGGTTATCCTAACTTTATTCCGTTTCGATTTGTAACCAAATTGGCAAGTTGGTGGACTTTTGACAGTGTAGAAAATGTTTCTTGATTTTCATATTTATATTTATTTATTTTTCTATTTCTCCCGTCTCAGAGTTCTGAGTTCAACTTTAAACTTTAATCTTTTTTTTTTTTTTGGAGTTGACACAACAAAGTATCAGTTAATTCCTGTGGTCGTCGTATATAAAAGCGGTGCTCCAGCATGACCCCAGTCAAATGATTGAAACAAGTAAAAGAATAAAA
>NC_068992.1:26388223-26389025 GCF_001194135.2 Octopus bimaculoides
ATATATATATATTTATATTTATATTTATATTTATATTTATATTCATATATATATACATGTTTATATGTATGTATATGTGTGTGTGTTTGTGTGGTTGAGTGTATCTGTGTACTTATATATGTATCAGTAGAACATAACTTAAAATGAAAATCAGCCAATGACAGGTGGGCGTTTCTTCGTGTACTGTCGCTAGAAGTCTGGCGAAAATCTCGTTTTAATCACACCACACAAACTATAGAAATACGGGAAAAACATATTAGATTTTATAGTTCAAAGTAAACTAACAAATGATGAGAAGGTCGTCGTTAAATTTATTTTATCACCGGTTTCTGTTATTAGGGAGAAATATTTCTCCCTTAACTATTTCCTCCTCCTTCCTTCCTGTCTTATGGCTTGACCTCACAATCCTACTCTCATCTTCCACTCACTTCAAGCTGTCCTTTAAGTAAACAACACACAGAATAAACTGGATACGAAATGATATATATCCACCTATGCAACTATAATTATCACTGGAAAATATCCACACGGATTCTATACATGGATAATTACTGTTGGAATGGAACTATACTCCAAGTACTTTTTCTTCTTTGTTTTTTCTTCTCCGCATCGCTCTCATTTCTTACTGCAAATCTCCTCATACAGATGTAATAATCCTTATCTTCTACTATTACCGTCTCCGATAAAGGGATACGTTGAATTTTCCCTGAAACAGCTGTAAGACATTCTATATAAAATAAAAATTTGTTTATACCATTGGTCTCTTTATCTCATTCCTTTATATATATATATATATATATAT
>NC_068992.1:26389083-26401396 GCF_001194135.2 Octopus bimaculoides
ATATATATACTGAGAGAGAGAGAGAGAGAGAGACAGATGAAAACACAGAAGATTTGTTTTACCAAATTTAATTCCTTTATTATCTAATAGATAATAAAGAAATTATACAATTTTGTCCAAAATAAGGTTTTGTTCTTTCAACATAATTGAAGTAAGGACCGGTTTCACATTGCTCATCAAGCAGCGTTTTAAATCTCTGACCGAGGAATAGGTAGTAACAGTATTACAGAGTAAAATTTATTTGCAAACGTAAAGTGGCAATTCTCATTAGGACGATGTTACTACATATTTTAACCCCGGTAAAACTGTGTCCTTGTACCTCAAACAAGGGACATGTTTTCCAGGGGCTAAAAAACCGTAGTAACATCATCCTAATCAGGATTGATCATTCGAGCACGATACAAGAAAATCATCCATAAAGAGTGTATAAAGTTATAAATGACAAGAGAAATATAGCATGATAGCATTTCTGCATAAATTTAAAGATTGCTTATATTAATGCAGACATGTAAGTAATTTACTTGTTACATAATATAAAGTGGAGGCGCAATGGCCCAGTGGATAGGGCAGTGGACTCGCGGTTATAGAATCGCGGTTTCGATTCCCAGACCTGGCGTAGTGAGTGTTTATTGAGCAAAAACACCTAAAGCTCCACGAGGCTCTGGTAGGCAATGGTGGCGAACCCTGCTGTACGCCTTCACCACAATTTTTTCTCACTCTTTCTTCCTGTTTCTATTGTACCTGTAATTCAAATGGTCAGCCGTGTCACGCTGAATATCCCCGAGAACTATGTTAAGGGTACACGTGTCTGTGGAGTGCTCAGCCACTTGCACGTTAATTTCACGAGCAGGCTGTTCCGTTGGTCAGATCAACTGGAACCCTCGACGTCGTAATCGACGGAGTGCCAACAACAAAATATAACATAAAATATCTATTAATTAAGCTGCGAAACAAATGTTCTTTTATAAGAATTTCCAATGGGAGTTAAATAAATTTTAACATACTATATTTCTCTCGTAATGTTTGCTTGTTTTTGAGGATGTGGCACATGAGTTTCTTGGGTCCTGAATATGAGTTGTATTTGTTTCATTAATATATTGGTCTCAAAGTTTGGCACAAAGCCAACTCATCTGGTACTTATTATCTCGACCACGAAATAATGAAACGTAAAGTGGACTTCTGCGGAATTTGACCTCATAACTTAAAGACGGACGAAATACCTTTAAGCATCCTCCTCGACGCGGTAACGATACTGCCGGCTCGCAGCCTTATTATTACGCAAATATATCCTTTTCTACTCTAAGCACAAGTCCCGAAGTTTTGGGGGAGGGTCCAGTCGATTAGATCAACCCTAGTACGCAACTAGTACTAAATTTAGCGACCCTGAAAGGATGAAAAGCAGAGTCGACCTGGGAGGAATTTGAACTCAGAACGTAAAGACAGACCAAATACGGCTAAGCATTTCGCCCGACGTGCTAACTTTTCCGCCAGCTCGCCGTCTGACTACGCTAATATATTAATGACAAATAAGGTTGATAAAATAATTCTAATGAGGATAAAATAATTCTAATTAGAATCACATCTTTTCGTTTATTTTAAACTTTAACATCGAAAAAAAGATTGTCCCGTATTTCTATAGCCTTTGTGTTGTGAAATGCTCCGCACTTCTAGCGTAAGAAGACATAGAAACGCTCACGTCATTGGCTGGCTTTCATTTTAAGTTGTCCTACTGATAAATACTCACTTACATAAAACACACACATACTCACACACACACACACACTCATACATACATACATACATATATACATACATACATTCATTCATACATACATACATACATACATACATAGGAACACATACATCGAGGTTGAGGTCGATGTGATTGACTTATCTCCACTCTCAATCTGCCGACTTTTGCCAAAACTTGAATCCAATAAAAATAATGTAGTAATATCTATGAGAATGATTGGAAGAGATAAAGCTGGGCTATCGTTTTTGGCACTTAAGAACAGTGAATATGTTCCCTCAGTCCTGTGGTAACAAGAGTGTTCCAGGTTATGTCGAGATAATAAATGCTAGACAAAAAGTGGAGGCGATTTTTGAAGGTAGAATTGAACAAGCGAAGCAATTTACCCGGAAAATATCTACCAAAAGTACAATGAGTAATATCGAAACATTATGCGAATTTATTATCTTTGTTTTTGTTAGGATGAGGAAGTTTTCGTTACCATATCTTTCTCGTCGAGCGATGGATTATACGCTCTGACTTTGGTTCCAACATTCTTGTTCCTGTTCCTCAATAATTTAGAAGGTTGTTTAGTTTTTTTTTCTTGTAAGCGCAGCTGTTGTTACTAGTAATTCTGTTTTCTCGGTAATGGTTTATTTTAGCTTCAGCAACACACTTTCTTACACTTTACGCTTTATGGCAGATACTTTTCCTATTGTTACTGTTAACAGCAGACTTAGTGCTAAGTATTGTCGCAGTTCTATGCTATAATTAAACTATTGCGATCACGATTTCATTGCTACCAAATTTTTCTTTGTCAAATCCCGCCATACTGCAGGCTACATGCCAACTCTACTAGAAGTAAATATTATTTAAACAAGACAGGGTGGAAACTTGGTGTAAGATAAAGCTGATCAAAACAGAAACAGAACTTCTGAATTCAGTTTTTTTCGCAATTGAAATGAAATCTTTCAAGAGCACAGAACTTTCAAAAAAATATATATATATAGATATATAAAAACTGCTAACGAATAAATAATCCAGCAACAACAATGCTTACCATCACCATCACTGCTACTATTACTAACATTTTCAATAATATTCATAATCATGGTTTGAAATTTGGGACAAAAGCAACAATTTTTACAGGAGTGAGAAATCCTTGACATTGACTCCGGTGTCCAAATGATATTATTTTATCCACCTCGAAGCAGGAAAGACTAAGACAACCATGACAATATTTGAAGTCGAAGACATGGCGGTAAGGATGTTGTCCGACTCACTAATGTGTCTCCCAGCTTGTTGCCTTTATGCTAGTTTTCTTTCTACTTTTAGGCAAAGGACCTGAAAATTTGGGGGAAGTATACAGTGGATTATATCGACGATAGCGCTCATCTGAATCTGCCAGTTCGCTGCGTTAATAATAATAATAATAATAATAATAATAATAATAATAATGATGATGAGAAGAAGAAGAAGAAGAAGAAGGAGAAGAAGAAGAAGAAGAAGAAGAAGAAGAAGAAGAAGAAGAAGAAGAAGAAGAAGAAGAAGAAGAAGAAGAAGAAGACATGCTCTGATAAAGCACCAGGCAGCGGCTCTCATGATTTCTCATCTTAGCTGATTGAGAAGTGTCATCAGGTTCATTGTTTTATCCTCGTATAAAAGATGGTCTACAGCAAATATTTAGCTCAGTACCAAAGATTTGCTTGTCAGTTGTTTGACCACAAACAGTTGAGCATGTTCCTTAGTGGCTGATGATATGTGTATCTCTGATCACGAGCAGAAATATTCGGGTAGCATCATAGCCAAGTGCTGAAAGGAATTCTTTGGGGTTTGGATAATTCACCTTTGGAAGCATGACCGTGTCGTTCAACATCCTTAAACAACCCTTATTCAGGGACTTTTTGAGCGGTATGGGCTACTCTACCTGAAGAAAATTCTAACTTGGCCCCACCTGCAAGGTCACGCGCTCTTTATCTTCATATGAGATCACCATGTTGCGCACATATGGTTGTGATGCATGTACCTGGTGTGCCCTCATCAGACAGATAGTCATGATGGGTATACTGGGCTTCGTATATTTTACCCCAGTATCACTTTGATGGCATGTACTGCTCTCTCACTCAATAATAATAATAATGATGATAATAATAATAATAATAATAATAATAATAATAATAATAATAATAATAATAATAATAATAATAAAAATAATAATAATAATAATAATAATGGTGTCGTGGGGTGGTCGCCGTCGTAGTGTTGGCAACGGTGGTCAAGGTGGTCATAGAATTCTTGTGGATTCTGTCTGTAGTTTGCATGTTGCAGTCACTTCAGTGCTGCTTTCGTGGGAATGTGGTTCGTTCAGAGCAGTGGCTGTCTCTTCTCCTAGCAAAGTAATTTGTCCGTGCTGTAAGAATTCGATTTTAGACGGGAATCACGTATGATTTTTCGTATGCTCATGTATGTGTTTGTGTTTCAAAGAAAGAAGACAGAAACATAAGTACGATATTTTCGTACTTGGTTTGTGTTGGGTTTGTTGCTCTGGGCATCTTTGTAATTGTTGCTGGTCTTGTTGTTGTTGTTGCTGTTGTTGTTGCTCTTCTTCTTCTTCTTCTTCTTCTTCTTCTTCTTCTTCTTCTTCTTCTTCTTCTTCTCCTCTGCCGCTACCTCTCATGTGTCGCTGGTAGACCGTGCACCTTGTTCTCTGCTCTTCATAGTTGTTGAGGAAGGGAAACTTTGAAGTTGCCATCCGTGCCACGAAATTGACATCTTGGCCTTCTGTCCTGAAGTGCAACCCCGCACCATAGAGAAAATGAATGAAATTGGAATTGTTTCCACTTCTTTTGGGTGGATCTGGAGGAAGATCTCTTCTTTTTTCCCAGACAAGAGCTCCCTCTCCCTTTGTTTTACTTCGAGAAGAGTGACAGGACAATCTAACTTTGGTAATAATTATAGAAGTGTTAAACATTCGAGCTTTTTTTTTTTCCTATGGACAAATGATAATATATTCCATGTACACCACTCTGTAATGAATTAGTATTAACAATAAAATACGATCGTAAACGTAGCCCACAATACAGTTGAAATACACAAACATTAATATTGCAAGTCTAAAGTAAATTATACATGCCGCGACTAGTAGCTCTCTGACTTGGTCATGTAGGCATACCAAAACAGCGGCATACAAGATGGAAATCAATTATACTGATAAAATAGTAAATAGCAATATATTTAGATTCTTATTGAACTCAATAACAAACTTATCCAGATGAGAAAAAAGGAAGAATCAAATACAACAGAAATATTATATAACAAACAAAAATCTAACCATTTAACCAAAATAAAGAGCGAAAACAATTCTTTGAACAAATAAAATATTGCAAACTCCAGACCGAAGCGATTTTATCAAGAACGTGGTGAAAAATAAAATAGCTATCATGACATCATTCACAACAAGAAATCAAAGTAGAAAACATTTTAGGAAGAGTATGGCTGATAGAATAATCAGCGTGAATAAAATCTAACAGTAATACACAGAGTGTTGTGGCCACCACAACAGAATAAGCTGAAAATGAGTGATACATAAATCAAACAGCAAGAGGTCAGAAAGACAAAGTAGGGTATAAAATTTCTAGTGGAGGTAATATGTAGGTAGGACACACACGTTTTTGCTAAAGATATTTATTCTGATACTGTGTTAGCACTCCGTCGCTTACGACGACGAGGGTTCCAGTTGATCCGTTCAACGGAACAGCCTGCTCGTGAAATTAACGTGCAAGTGGCTGAACACTCCACAGACACGTGTACCCTTAACGTAGTTCTCGGGGATATTCAGCGTGACACAGTGTGACAAGGCTGACCCTTTGAAATACAGGTACAACAGAAACAGGAAAAAAGAGTGAGAGAAAGTTGTGGTGAAAGAGTACAGCAGGGTTCGCCACCGTCCCCTGCCGGAGCCTTGTGGAGCTTTTAGGTGTTTTTCGCTCAATAAACACTCAGAACACCCGGTCTGGGAATCGGAATTGCGATCCTATGACCGTGAGTCCGCTGCCCTAACCACTGGGCCATTGCTCCTCCACTTTCTGATACTAACAGAGCAGAATAAGCAGAATACAATACTTGAATCGTTTACTGAGAAAAAAGATATCTTTATTTCCAGCATTTAAGCAACAGCAAACTCTAACACCTACTGATCTATGACCTGCATTTGAACCGCACGTAAATGCCTCAACTGAAATAATTTTGCAGAGCATAAACTACTGAAGGCAAATAAACTTTGTTTAGAAACGAGCAAAATTAGTATCGTGAATGTTCTTATAAAAGTAAATATCAATATTACTGATGGATCAATCTGCGAGCAGGTGGAATCGTTAGCGCGCCGGGAATATGGTTAGTGGCATTTCGCCTATCTTTACGTTCCGTTCTGAGTTCAAATGCCGCTGGGTCGACTTTTCATTTCATTCTTTCATGGTCGATAAAATAAGAAGTAATAAAGCAACGGTGACGATCTGATAGAATTAACTCTTTCTTCGAGATTGCTGGTCTTGTGCCAAAATTTGAATCGATCCATATTGAAGACTGTAAAATAAGGACAGATGGGTTTAATTACCGCATGGATTTGAAAACCAAATCGTTTGTGACTGTGTCCCTTACATGGAAATACTAGGTACATTAGCCATGAATGAGATAGCACCAGTAATAAACAGATACATCATTACACACCAAACTTCTGTAGATATAATTGAAGGAATTATGAAAGAAAATTCCAACCTATTTTTGATTATCAGAGAAATATTTCAACGTAACTCTCTCTCCTGAATATTTTATTGTTAGTCGATGTTACATTTTAAATATGTTGAACAGAAGCGATTACTGAGACAGTTTCTATGGTAACGCATTAAACATCATCTGTTCATGGTCGGCCTCAGTTCGTGTATTTACAGCTAGAAATATTGCTACAAGCACCTCACAGATTTACTTCAGAAAGTGAAATATGATTCGTTTTAGAAACAAATGCCTTAAACCAACCTTGAAGAAAGGAATATTAATAACACTAATATCGTGCGAGATTCAACAGAGTTGCACATACTTAGGAGGAATTAATGGCACAAATAATGTAAAACACACACAAATGAAAAAAGAATGTTAGGAAGTAATGCTGTACAAGTATTAGATTAATACTTAAAACAGAGCTGTATGACAAAAGTAATCTATCTCATTAATAATTTATTAGATATAAGTTAGATATTTCGAAAGTAAATAAAGAAGACAACGGAAAAAGGAAAGACAATTACTAATTTACAATATTCCAGCTAAAGTCTGACAGATAATATTTGCCACAAATACTGGAATATAGGACCCATATACATTTCGAAATATATTAATTGGTATCAACTGTAACACTCCACATATATCTTGTAAAGTAAATGTTTAACCCAATTCAAATATCTATAAAATTATACGGAAAAAGCATTTGTAATTTTTCTGCAAGTAAACCAAAAAATACAGAATTTTCTGAATAGAAAGAAGCGATAGCAGGAGCTGAAATATTATATCATTTCAAGAAAAAAACATTATATACCCAAGACAGAACATGAGGAAAGAAATTTTGAAGAATGGCTTAGAAGGGCAAAGCACAAAAGTTAGATTGAATTAACTTTCCTAAATTGAATACATTAATGCCCCGTGTGAATGATCATAAAGTTAATGCAAGATATATGGAGCATGATCCCCCAACACACACACGCACACAAAACGAGAAACACGTAACCCACCTGTTTCTGAGTGTCTTATCTAAGAAAAAAAAATGTTTCAACAGGCAAGTTTACGTTGGAGCTTTCATACCTTGGAATTTGAACTCTCGCTTCGAAATATCAAATGAGAGGTAACTTCTTTTAAGAGAACAAGTTACTTCTCTCTGAAGTCTTCATAAGCTGCCAATCATCTGATTGGCAGCTTATTATTAGTAGAAGAGTAAATGCCTCCTAACCTACGTAACCACAGCACTAGACGTTGGTTCATTTTTCGAAGTATTCTTGAATAATCTCTACATATAAATATCTGGAAATAGAGATAACCATAAAGTGTGGCTTACAAATAAATAACTCTATTTATAAACTGGAAGGTATAAATATCGTAAATAGTCTTCCCTTGACACATGTATCTGACTCTACTCATTTAAATTATATTGCCAGAGAGGAAAAGAATTGAGAGTCGAGAGTTTTTTTCGAATATACTTCTTGTAAGTGAGTTAAGATAAAAATGAACTGAAATATAAATCTATAATTTTGTACTTTTCAATTTGCTTCCGATGTCTTACAACCTTTTCCACCATCCTTCCCCTGTCAATCTTCGTACACATATAGGGTGGTCATATGAGTAGTGATAGGAAATAGCGTTGTAGTTTGTTGGCTCCACACGTTGAGCAATCGGAGGCCTTATCTCCTACCCTTCCATATATGGCTTGTGATACCTCATAAACAACAGCAATAGAGATCTGCTATTATTTCGCCGACTTTGATGTAAACCGAATCCTCTCCTTTTATCTATTTCTTTTGGTGGAATGCCTTCAAACAGGGCTTAATTCGCACGCCTAAATTTATAATCGGAATCACCAGCCTATGTTCTTAATGAGGAACGACTCAGGATATACCGCTGGTCTTTGGGATCTTCATGTCGTGCCAGAATACATCCGACCGCATTATACCATTCAGAGCCATGTTTTCAAACACCATCATCTCATTTCCTTACTTCTTTCTCAATGATAAAAGCAACATGTACGTTTGAATATGTACTACTATATCAACACCACACGGGCGAATTGTTGTCATGTATCCTTTTCCTCCTTCAAAATAAATTCGTCAGGCAAGAACTAATACTTTGTGTGACATAAAGCCTATCAACATTCTTCTTTCCTTTATAGCTAGTAATGCTGGCATAGAAATTTTGTCAGTACTTCTGTTAATATAGAACAAAGATGCGTCGCTAATATTGGTTTATTCTTTGTACTTTAGTTTCTACTTTGTGGATTCAGTGTTTACGGATGTTACATTGTAACAGCTTGTATTTGCGAGGATAATTGTTTCAATGCCATTCTTTTTTTCATTTTGCGTTTAAATTTAAACGTTTATCTTCTATGTAGAACTCTCTGGTTCCATCTTCGATTCTCAAATATCTCTCCTCACCCGTTCAAGTAAGATTCAATGCATTTCAAAATTATTCGGTGTTATCAGTGGGTTGAAATATTCTGTTGATTAATTCGTCACTAGGACAGATTTAAATTATTCCGGTACCAGGATCTATTTTGAATTTAACCTAAGCAAAACACCGTCCCTGGCTAAAATAATATAATCTCTAAAACATACGAATTTATGTACTCATGTTATTGGAATAGGAGTTCACATGCTCTTAATTCTCTAGTTTGAAATGAAACTGTGTAGTAATATGGTGTCTAAGAGCAGTGTGAAAACACACCAGAATAAACGCTATTTATCTGAGATGTTGCATTACTTAGTATATTATATTTGATACGGGGAAGCTTTCCGGAATTATAATAGAAATATTAAACAATTGACATGAGGTGAAACAGTGTCTTGCCTCTCTCTTTATTTATCAGATTACGTATGTTACCTAACGCCTCAATTGCACCGGTTAAAGTATATAAATGTGTTTGTGTGCGAGTGTGTGTGTGTGTGTGTGTGTGTGTGTGTGTGTGTGGTGTGTGTGTGTGTGTGTGTGTGCGTCTGTGTGTCTGTGTTTCCAACAGCATGCCATTTACAACAAACTACATATATTTCATTCGGAGAATAATATGTTAAAAATATCTTAGATTAGGCTGTTGTCATCTTGCCCGTTTTGTTTTAATGTGCTTAACAGAGGGAGACACATGATTATTTCAGAAAAAAACAGTCATTTATGAATGAAGGGTTATTTCTCTAGGAAGAGGCGTTAACGCAGTAC
Source organism: Octopus bimaculoides (assembly GCF_001194135.2). Taxonomy (NCBI): domain Eukaryota; kingdom Metazoa; phylum Mollusca; class Cephalopoda; order Octopoda; family Octopodidae; genus Octopus; species Octopus bimaculoides. The sequence continues at coordinate 26,398,775 of NC_068992.1, forward strand.
TTTAAAACGGAAACTGTGTTCTTTCCACTGTTAACAATTTCTTTTATTCCACATTCTAAAACGTATTCATATTTATATTATTCAGAAGAAAATATTTTGAAGTCATATTATTAGAGTCGAAATTAAATTTGTATATTTAAATGTTGGACTATCTAAGCATATTGACATCTACGCGTGTTGGTGGTTGATGTTATGATTGCACGTTTTGGACGCGTTACATATAAGAATTTAAAGCGCAAGTTTACTGAGCAAATTGAGGACAGGCTTTGAGAATTGTTGCGTGGTGATGTTGGCGGAGGAAGTATTTTCCAATTGTAAGATAAACTTGTCTTCATAAATACATTTGGGGAAATTTCCATTGCTACAATTTAAATCATAGCAACAAACAGCGAATACCATCACCACTAGATATCAATATCAGTACAATTAAACATCTCAAACATATATGACAACACACACAATAAATATATACAAACGTAAAAGAAGCTTCACGCAAATAGACTTTGAAAATAATCCTCAATTTATTGTAAATAATTATGAAGTTTTAAAATGTACGAATTTAAAGACGAACCGAGGAATGCATCTCCTATTTAAAATATTGAGTTAATATTTCTTTCAGGCAGAGCAAATGTTTTCTCATTTTATCATCAGTCGAAAATGAAAACGTTGGCACATTCATGACAACACCTCACACAACTGTTTCATAGTGATAAAATCTGTCAAAATCTTCAGTATTTGGATACTTCGTTACAGTTTGAGCTTTGCTTGTTTGTGAGGTTTTTTTTGTTTTGTTTTTTTACTTTTGCTCTGCCAAAAGGACTGCAGCTGTAGATTTTCGGGATTTATGAGGTGAGAATGATCGGGATGATGTAGCTCAAGAGAAATATGGAGGGAGCCCAACAGTGCTAAAGTTGTTGGAAGGTAGGAATGCATGTAGCGGTTTGTACAGGGTAGACTTCTGGTGAGCAAACACAACGGGCAAGGAGTGATATTTGAGAACCGAGGATTGGATATAGCATGGGACCAGAGAGTTCTAGATAGAAGATAAAAACTGTAGTAGCAGGGTAAAATGCAAAATGATTTGACTGGAAGTATGTTGGTAGAGTTTGGTTTATGTAGCTTGCAAGGAGATTGGTAAGGATATTATAAAAACAAACATGCTTTGTCGCCAGACATTTCACTTCCATACATTCATCCTGATGCCTACTTACCCGAACACAAGTGCGTTCGCTCGTTCAAGATGGCAGAAAAGGCAACCAAAATTCCGCCATGATATATTGTGCTATTCTAAAAACTGCGGCCACTCTGGTCACTGAATTTTTTTTTATATAACAAAGATGGCATATTGAATTTGACACTCATTTGGTCATAGGCCATCTTTATGAAGGTTTAGCTGGGCCTGTGAAAGAGGAACAACAACAATAACTAAAAGACAAGTAAAATGCTTGCTTCTGTCGGATAAAAACAGAACGCTCAGCTAAACTTGACACACCCAGCTAACAAGTCTGCGAAGTTTAACCTTACGAGATAGCAAGCCGTTTTGGAAATTGGATTCCCAAGTCAAGGACGTTTGGATTATCTCTTTAATAACCGAACGAAATGAACTCCAAATATGTTTCTATCCGAAACAACCTTTACACCGACAGTATTTATTACTCCATCGCGTCTCTTAAACTATCCACGCAATATCATTTATTAGCCCACCCTCTCGATAGGGCATTGTGTGGAATCATCACATCTGCATTGAGGCAAACGGAATTTTCGACGATAAATATTTTCCCACATATGGAGAAGATTAAGTGCGGTTAGAGAGAAAGAATTTGAACCCTCAGTTAGAAATATATATTGTGTGAGAAGGCTGAACAGTGGCAAAACATAAGAATCTTATTCTCATACGCACACTAAACAATCTATGTTTAAAAACATCATTGTAAACTTTTTGCGAATCAGAGCACCAATTTTCTACGTTCAGTTTTTTCTCTATTCACGTATATATATATATATATATATATATATATATATATATCTGTATGTATGTATGTATGTATGTCCGATTGAATTAATGTAATCATTGCATTTCTGAGTTGATCAACAGTTTTATTTCTTATGCCTCACATGTCAGACTATACATTTATTTCCGACCAGCGCAAGTAATTCTAAATGACATTTATTAGGACTACAAGAATTCATTTCTTTCTCACTTTTTCAATTAGTCCTATCCAAAATCATAGAAATGTAAAGATCGCTATCAAAGTAAGATCCTAAAGATCCGAACTATCCCGGATTATTTTATAAGTGAAATATAGATTTCTTTTCTTCTTATCATTAGATGAAGAAAATGCAAGTCGGTTTCAATTTCCGCTTTGTGGCAACAATGCTTACGTCTATCTCATCACTGATATATCATGCTGAGGTTGCATGACCGCGATAGCATAGAGCGACGATCATCGATCGATTTTACACTCTCATATGTTTGTGTATGCGTGCATCTGCAGATGTATATACATGCATATTTATAAATATATATGTGTGTATGTATAGGGATGTGTATGTATATTTATAAATATATCATGTGTTTGTATGTGTATATATATATATATATATATATATATATATATATAT
>NC_068992.1:26401880-26405565 GCF_001194135.2 Octopus bimaculoides
TATATATATATATATATATATATGCGTGTGTATGTTTGTATGAGCGTGTGTTCGTGAGGGGGCGTGTGCGCCTGTGAAAACTTGTAAGGGTGGGAGTGTGTATCGACACATATTTATATGTATATGACTTCTATGTACGTTAATGTTTCTGGGCGTTTCTCCAGGCCGAAATGGAAGCACAATGAATATAGCCACATGCGAGTAAAGATGATGGAAAATATTAGAGAAAAAGTTTCCTAATTGTTTTGTCTAGATAAAAAAATTAGCTGCACATCAGCAGCAGGAGTTAGAATCAATTTACAGATGGGCTAAGGATAATAATATGCAGTGTAATGCTGAAAAATTTCAAGCCCTCCGCTACCAGTGTGCAAAACTGATTATGAAACTTACAGGGTCCACTGGTCCACAGGGAATTTCAGTCCCAGAGTCTAAATCAGTGAGGGAACTGGGTATCGACATGAGTGATCATACCTCTTTCCAAGTGCACATTGCCAGGATGCCGACAAAGTGCAGACGATTCGCTGGTTGGATCCTGAGAACATTCAGAACCAGATATAAGGAAAACATGATGGTCCTCTGGTGAACATTCGTCCTCAGCTGCCTGGATTACTGCTCACAGCTATGATCACCCACCAGTGTGAAATTTACAGTGGACCTAGAAGCAATCCAGAGAAGATTCATAAAGGAGATCGTCTCTTTGCAACTGCTTAGCTACTGGAAGAGGCTGAAATATCTAATACTCTACTCCCTGGAGAGAAGGTGAGAGAGGTATGCAGTAATATATATCTGGAAGATCCTGGAAGGAATTGTGCCAAATTTTCGCATTGAAAGCTACACCAATAACAGAACGGGACGACACTGCATAGTGCCAAAGATCCTAGCATCGCCATCGCACTTCAGGACCAGTTACTGCAACAGCCTGGGTTACAGGAGCCCACAGATTTTTAATATTCTCCCAAAGAGCCTGAGGAACCTGCAAAAGCTGGACCTCTTCCTCTCGAGAGACCCAGATGAACCTACCTCACGGCAAGAGGTGCAAATGAAGGGTAGCTACATCAAACTCCATTCTTCACCAAGTGTCACATATTGTAGGAGGCTCTCAGTAATAACAGTGTAGCAAAACAGCGGTGCATCAGCATGGCCGCAGTTCATAGCTGAAATTGCAGACAAAAAAATAATGAAATTTATTTCTTACGCTCTATGAACCTAAATATAATGACAAAATGCATCAACTGCGCCACTATAATATGTTACAATATAAGACAATTCTCACATTTATTTTTCATTGAATTACTAATATCAAGAAATTTTACACTAGGAAATGATATTGCCGAATGAAATATATAATGGAAATAAAAATTTTATAAGTACGGCTGAAAGAAATCTGTTAATTTTAATGAAACAGATATTAATCAGCATTATTAAATTCATAATTAAATTAGTGGACGTCAGTTTCTACTATTAAAGCCTGATGTTAAAAAACAAAAAGCTATAAATCCCAAGAAATATTTCGATGTTCAGGAATAGATGTCATAGCTGCAAACATTTAGAAAATATGGCGAACAAGCATCAATTATTGTTATATTTCGGGTCAGTAATTTTTGTTCCTTTTTCTTTTTGCCAAATAAACACATTCGTTCTTCATTCGTTTATAACTGTTCTTAATTTAACTTGTGTCCGGAAATCTTCGTCACGCTTCTGCGACCTCTTCAGCGACACTTTCCGTCCACGTGTATGCTCTCGCTCCGCTTAGTCCATTCTGTTTATATATGATGCGTATCCTTATATTCACATGCGTTTCTGTCTGTATCTGTGTGTGTGTGTGTGTGTGTGTGTGTGTGTGTGTGTGTGTGTGTGTGTGTGTCTGCGTGCTGGCGTGCATACGTGCATGCGTGCGTGTGCGTACGCGTGCTTATATTATAGAAATATTTAAGGCGGCGAACTGGCCGTATCGCTACCACGTCGGACAAAATGCTTCGTGGTATTTTTTCTGACTTCTGATGTTCTGAGTTTAAATTCCGCCGACGTCTACTTTGCCTCTCATCGTTTCGGGATTGAAAATAACCGGTTGAGTGCTGAGATCGATGTAACCGCCGATCACCCATTCTAAAATTGCTGGCATTGTTCTAAAATTTGAAAGAAAATTATAACAATGATTGTGCACTAAAAAAAATTATTGCCTCCAAATTTATCACCGATAACTAGACTACGTTAATTATCATTTTATTACCAAAATGTAATTGCTGAGATAGCTTAAAACAAGAATGAAATCTAACTAGAGGAAGTAATCAGTTTTACAAGTGGAATGAAGATATGGGTTATTATTTTTAACATAAATACAATTAGTTGGAAGTTTAAAGAACATGAGGACGAATTCTTAGATTTATTTTTATTGGATATCAAATTGCTATTGGCGTATTCATGCTGAATTATGGTCAATATTGCCAGTATTGTCGAGAATAAAGTTTAACATTTCTATAGAAATATTTTAATCAGTTTTAATGCCCTTTGTCTGAAATCTGTTGTTGTACATCTTGTAACCTCTTCAGCGATTCTCGATACCATGCGTCTCCTCGTGTCTTATATGGACTGAACGAGACAGGAGGCGAGGCGTGGCATGGAGAGTCGCTTAAATCAGTTTATTCTCAGTAAATGGTAAATTGTCATGACTAATTTGTGTAACAGTGAGTGAGTTGAGATTGGATTAATATATGCATAAAGAGTAACGAGTGAAGTTCAATCAGGTATTGTTCGTACATTTGAAATCGATGGAAGAGTAGCTGCTCAGTTCTTATAGCTGGTAGTAACGGAATTTATGCGAACAGGGTGATGAAAAAGAAAATATGGCTTTCTTATTAAATTTGAAAATATTTTATCAGTATAATCACAGGAATATATGAACAAGATAATCCGATAATAACTGATAATCAGACCACCAAGGTATTGCATGAGTTTTGTTGCCTTCGAAATAATATTAAGAAAAATTTTTGATAGAAACAACATAATGATAAGGAGAATCTCAATATCACAATAAACTGCTATCACATTAAACAGATTTTCGGATAATACGTCATTTAATATAAGAATACCAAACATAAATTAATGCATACATTTATATTTAAAGTCAAAAATGTGTGCATCTGGATATTACTTGATTAAAAGGCTAATACATAAAAAAGGAGATTGTGGACCTGCAGTTATAGAAGAAATTTAATTGGTCAGAAAATTCCAAAGTGATAAGCCGAATTACAAACGGGAAGATCCTTGTAAAAGAAGGTAGCGAACAAGATCGGATATATATATAGTAACGTAATTAGCGAAGCTATGAGAAAATCACTGTAGAAAGTCCAAAAGGATGTACTTAGTTAAGATGAACGACAAGCGAGATAACAACAGGAAAATAACAAGTTTGAACATCACACAATTAGTAAAGGCCCTGGAAGATACAAAAAGATTGAAAAGGTTTTATGGAGGAAACACACACACGCACACACACGCACACACACACACACACGATAGAAACATACACAATCATGTATTGGTGTTTGCAGATGGTGTTGATGATGTTGTTCATAATGGTGATAATGACATATATAGTGGTGTGTGTATGTGTGTGCCTGCGTGTCTATCTATATATGTGCGTATATATGTATGTGTGTACGTATGTATGTATATATATATATAT
>NC_068992.1:26411155-26414466 GCF_001194135.2 Octopus bimaculoides
TATATATATATATATATGTGAATGTAAAATAACACCGAATGTGTCAGACTGGGTGACGTTACTCACCTCGAGGGTAAACGAGGATGAAGTGTGTTTAAGAGGCATTTTGTTTAACACTCGATACCGTGAAATGACGTTTCCCAGGGCAACATGTTGCAGCATATTGGCATATACACAAAACACATTCATTACGTATATGTTATCGATATTATTTACATTATTATAGCTACATCTAGTTCAAAATCTACGTTTGTTTCACTTGAGCAATGCCAAACAGTAAGAGCAACGTCAAACAGTAAGTCTGACGTTACACAATTTGAATGATGTCTTGCAAACAACTCGCACATGCAAGTGCTACCAGTCGAGAACTCCGCATACCGGAAGCCAGCAAGTGTATGGGGTCATCAAGAGAGAATGCACGCCGTTTCGGGGCCTACCTCTCGACGGCATCAATGCACACCGGCCCCGCTCACTGATATCATCAACCGTCGATACGACTCTTTTCGATATGAGTAAAGTATACGGCGCCGCTAAACTAAAAAGATGGCGAAATATAGATATCTACAGTTCCCGGTCACCTTACCTGTCACGAGTTGTCTCGCTTAGGCAGATAGCTTAACACATTCAGTCTTCTGCTATGTATTTATATATGTTTGCATACATATATATGGAAACATATATAAATACATAGTGAAACTAATAGAAATGAAACTAATATATTTATATATATATATACAGATACATAGTGAAAGTATTAATAGTGTAACTATTAAAATTGAATGTATTATCTCACATAACAATGGAAATGTTATTGTTTCACTTTCGACACGCAATACTGAAATAGTGTAAGAGATAAGAGATTGCTCCGGGATCACATTAGGCAAGTAGTTGACAATATATACATGTGTGTGTGTGTGTGTGTGTGTGTGTGTGTGCGTGTGTGTGTGTGTGTGTGTGTGCGTGTGTGTGCGTGTGTGTGTGAACTGAATTGTAATATGAATATCATGAAAGTATCCAATTCATCACGCATTTCTCTGTATATGTCTAATTTGATAGAATAGAATGTACCCAGAACGATTCACTCACATCATAAAAGGAAATAATATCCGCCATACATGTAAAATATTGACGCAGAATGCAGACAGAAGACAATGCTACAAACATCTCTATCCAACTGCTCTGACACTGTGCGCCGATAATTACTAAACCATTCTCTTCCATGCATGAAGGTAATTATGCATTCAACGGTCTTCAAATACAGCTTTGAAATATTCCATTTCATACGCGATGAGGGTATAGTCCCGTTATTATACCAGTCAACATTCCTACTTATTGAAGTGACTAAAACATGGAGACCAAGTATGGATTTAAAAGACTTTTGTATTTACCCGAAACATCTTCGGGCAATTCACACATATGTTCACACGTATATACACATATTCGTAGTATATTCGACATGTATTTCTGCATATCTTTGGACATATATGTGATTATATTTTTCGTATACACACATATTTATTTTTACATACACACACATGTACATACATATAATACCTATACACATACACGTACATATTGATAGATAGAAAGGAAGAGTGTAAGAAATGGCTGAGAGAGAATATTAAGGTGCTGCATATTTCAATCTATGATAAATGTTGAATATATTTTCAGTCAGATGCTAAATGTTTGTTTTTCATTCTAGCAAACGCTACATTACGCCTATATAATACCAAACATTTACTAATAGGCAACAGTACTGTAATAAAACATATTTACCACATTGGGCGGAATTTTCCCCGGTTATCTACAAATATAGATTAAGATCGCTTATTCTAGCGACCCAACAACATATTTCGTAGCTGTATGTGTTTAGAGAACTGGACACAACACTACAGTAAATTTATGTCAATAATTTCAGAAATTATCGTGTATTTCACTAATTAAAAGAGTTGTGAATGTTTTAGAATTAATTGATAATGCAGATGAAGTATATTCAGTGATCGTTATCATATGAAGCATATTTTACATGAGTAATTTATAATTCTTTAAATATATATGAGGCTCATATTAACTTGCATTTCTACCGCTAATACTTCTTACGTTTTATTACATAAACTTTGTTTTCTCTTTTTGCCAGTTTTGCAAAAGAAATATTTGCTTAGGATATTAGAGGAGAATGCGAAGCTACTGTGTATGTCCAGCTTATAATATTGATGATATCATTTTTTTTTCTCTCATAAACTTCTCTGTAAGTTGAATGAATAAAATAAGAGAGTGCGCATTATCATCTTTAGCAGAATATATAAAACTGATCCCACTTTTGAAATACGTATTCAAATAAAGTATAGTATGACTAAATATAGTGTTTGTGGAACCAACTTTAGTATATTTCGCAAATGATAAGCACGGCCGCATTATCTCTATTAATGGGAAAAAAATGTGCATGTGTAGAAAAATATACTAACTATAGTTAAAAGCATAACTTGTGAATACATTTCAAGCAATATAAGCAATACTAATAACAGGTACGCGTGTAAAGCATTAGACGCCAACGTTTTCAAGTATCCTATATTCAACTGACATTACTTGTAATAACCGTGATTGTAACTGTAGAGAATGTAAAACGCTCGTTCGGTTATGTAATATAGATAATAGCGAAATTATCATTTAGAAAATGCGACAATCGCACCAATCAAAAAGTTTGTTTATCACTTATCATATAATAAACACAGAGATAACAAAGATCAAACGGTTTCTAATCAATGGAGTTTCAGGAAAGCATTCATCTAAAGCATTAGCTGATTCGATATACAATATTAAATACAGGATTATCTGAAAGGCATCACTATGGAATCAGTTCTTGAAATATCTATGAAATAATACAAAATAATGTTAGACTAAGGAAATAGATTCTGCCTAATAATACATCATGAACATTTATTATGCGACGTTAAGTAACCAAATTGAAGTAGGCAGTGTTTGGCAGATATTTGGCAATGCAATTTGGACATTTTTATTACGCAAATGACAGTTGTTAATATCATCATTTTGCTTATATTACTTTCTAAGCAGAAGTCTATCTACTTGCTTGGACATCGACTGACAAACTTAACGTGCTCAGCAAATAGAGTAATAATATAATATATTTCCCTAACATAGAAATCAATTTATGTACACACTGTTGCAATGTATATACAGGAAGTATTATTGTTATTATATAAGTTCAGAAATACTCATATGTGCACAAACAGATTACATACATACATGCATAAATATATATAGTATATATATATATATATATATATATATAT
>NC_068992.1:26414727-26417328 GCF_001194135.2 Octopus bimaculoides
TATATATATATATATATATATATATATATATGTATGTATATATTATGCACTCCCACAGAGAAAAAGATTGACAGCGGTACACATACGAATGTACCAACACAGACTCCCGCACATATAAATCTTATCATGACCGATGTCCTGCGACTGAATCCAGTAAAATGCTGTATCTGTGTGAGTGTGTGCGCGCATCCGTTCGTGCGTTTGTGTAAAAGTGTCAGATATCCCGCGCTTTCATTGTATCCAAACCTAGAAGAACACTAAATATATAAAAACGACTATATATTTATTTATTCATAAACTACAAGAATAATTTCATTCTACAAGATTAACTCATATTACATTTTGTGACAAATACGAGCTACAAAAAAACTAATATTAAATGAAAGATTTTTACGATACGACAATCTTCTGAAGTAAATATGAAACGCCATCCAATTAAATGAAGTATTTCTACAGTTATCTAAAGTTATCGCAGCCGAAATTTCTTTAAATTCCCTATATACTTTTGAAGCAGATGAAAATTATATGAATTTTTATTACGTAAGTTATCTTTAGCCCTTGAGATAAGTCACGTGGTTTCTCAGGCGTACAAATTACCGAGATGACAACGTGACGTAGAATTGGACGGCGGTCTGGTGTAAGATTCAAAGCCAATGATTTTTAGGGGACGAACAAGTTCATTACATTGGCACCCGTATTTGACTGATACTTTTTTTTTTTTAATCTATAGTGAAGAGATAGAAGTCGCCTTCGCCTGGATTTGAACTTAGAACGTAAAATGCTGGAAGAAATACCACTAACAATTTCTGTCCGATGTGCTACTAATTCCGCCTGTTCTTCGTATAACATTTATTTGTACAAGAAAAGCAGCAAAAGAGCATGACCGTTCCTTGAACATAGGTATCAAAAGTATCATGGATCGATATTAATCTAAGGATAAACAAAAACCGAAAACAGAATAACAACAAGAGAACGATGGGATGGTTATGCCTGGAAATTCTTTTATCATAGGTCTGCTCAGTATAATGGATTTTGCTCAAGCAAGCCTAAAATCACACCATTCTGCTGCTCTACGTTCAATTTGTCGCCAGATTTAACACAACCACCTTGTTAACATTAATATGTTCTTTCGAAAGGCGGCGAACTGGCGGAAACGTTAGCAGACCGGGCGAAATTCTTATCGGTATTTCGTCTGTCTTTATGTTCTGAGTTCAAATTTCGCTTAGGTCCACTTTGCTTTTTATCTTTTCTGGGTCGACAAATTAAATACCAGTTGCGTACTGGGGTCGATCTAATTGACTGGCACCTTCCCCAAAAATTGGGGGCCTTGTACCTACAGTAGAAAAGAATATGTTCTTTTGATATCATTCGGACCATCACTTTGACTTCAAAATAATTTCCATACTACCTCCCACAAATATCAGAGGTACATGTATGCTTCCCTATCTTTTACAACTAAATTGGCTGTGTGATGAGAAGATGGGTTCCCAAGCACATGGTTCCGGGTTCAATGCCACTAGTTGACACCTTGGGAAAGGGTCTTCTGCTATTGCCTTGGGTCGACCAAAGCTTGTGTGTGGATCTAGAAGGCGAATACTGAAAGAAGACTCTCGTATATATGTATATATAAATATATGCTTGTGTGTGTGCGACTTTGTGTCTGTGTTTGTTTTCCACCACCGCTTGGTGTATCTACGTTCCCGCAATCTAGTGGTGCGGGAAAATGGACCGATATAATATGTACAAGGCTTTAAAAAATTAAGGCTTGGGATCAATGTGTTCGATTAAACCCCTTCAAGGCGGTTCACCTGCATGGCCGCTATCAAATGATTAGACTAAATAAAAGACAAAATATAAAGTATATATATACACATAGGAATATATAACTTTAAATACACAACCGAAAGTGCTACCAACATTTTCATGCTATTATCATACTTGAACAGGCATATGGCATATTTATAAAATAGGCTATGAGTGTGTGTGTTTGTGTGTGTGTGTGTGTGTGTGTGTGTGTGTGTGTGTGTGTGTGTGTGTGTGTGTGTGTGTGTGTGTGCATTAAATTGAACGTCAAACACAAATGAACGTTGAATCACCCTACAAAATAAATACAATTTTTACTAAAGAAATCAGCAGAAGATCAGGATGTGTAGGAATTTTCAACACTGTCTCATGAATAAAGCATTACGAACATGTGAATTAGAAACAGATGCAGCAGCAATGCCTGGAATCTATAATTTAATTACCAATGGAAACTGCATGCAAATTGCGAATGAAGTCAAAAGCCATACAATACGTGTACATATGCTAGCCAACCACTTGGGTTATCCCAGAAACGGTTGTAAGGCTTCAAATTCACCTTACCTTAATTACATTATTTTAAATGAGATGAGATACTCGTCCTGTCTTAGTTTTGATTTTACTTCGAATATAATATATACATGCTATAACGGAAGCCTTATACGGATCCCTAGATTCAGCCTTAGCAGTGATCTTGGAAAATATTGGTCGACGAACTATAGCACTTAACCAGGGTACCGTACTTATTCATTTAGATCACAAGAGGACTAAACCCCTTCATATTCTATATATATATATATA
>NC_068992.1:26419122-26419731 GCF_001194135.2 Octopus bimaculoides
ATATATATATGTATATATATGTGTGTATATATATATGTATATGTATGTGTGTGTGCATGTGTATGTATATATGTATGTGTGTATATATATGTATATATATATATATATATATAGAGAGAGAGAGAGAGAGAGAGAGAGAGAGAGAGAGATGTATGTGTATGTGTGTGTGTACGTATATGTGTATACATATGTATACATGTGTGTGTGTATGCATATATGGATAGGTATATGGGTAAAGTGTATGTATGCATATGTATACGGGTAATATGGTATAGTAAAGAGAAATAAACAAAATAATTAATTAATCTAGTGGAAATCCACAGGAGGGCAATAACAATAGAAAATTAAGGAGTTATCTCCCCTATAATAACAAAGACGAAAGCTAACGAGATCCTAAAGACCTAATAATAGTTATGTATGTGTTTTTTCGTGTTTTGTTCGAAAGGTAACCATTCCTGAAGAAGTGCCAAACGTCTAAATCCAATGGACCAGTCACTGGATAAGTTTGGCACAGAAATGTTAACATAGAGTGGTGAATAAATCGATATATCGAATTTGAAGTCTCTGTCTCTTTTGAATATGAAAATTTAAAAGTTTAAAAACCTTATG
>NC_068992.1:26420302-26421949 GCF_001194135.2 Octopus bimaculoides
ATATATACTAGATATATATGCTATATATATATATACACACATACATACAAATATACATACACTCATATTGTGTGTGTGCGTGTGTGTGTGTATTTGTGTGCGTGCGCTTGTATGTGTGCATGCATGTGTGCAGATATGTGTACATGTGTTTTGTGTGGGTTGCATGGTTGGCAATTTTAAGAACCGTGGTTCGAGGAAATACATATATTTTCTTGAAATGTACTTGATTAATGGATACATGACTATGTAGAGTTACACAAAATCTACAGTTCCCTTGTATAAATGAATTGCTGTACACATAGAAATTTTCAGATGTACCGTACAGATATAAATTATCAGAGTTAGATGGATACAGAAAGAGATCAGTTTGAGTAAAGAGAGAGAAAGGCAAATAGATAAACGTGTATGTAGTTTGAACTTGTATGCTTATGCTTGTGACAGTTTGTGCGGTTTATTATATCCGTCTGTTCTCGTATAGTTATAAGTACAACCTACATTTGTGCACGTAACTAAATTGTTATGTTGGAGAATTGAAGAAACAAGAAGCTAGCTATAAAAAAGGCCATTGAAAAAGTATTTTGGGTAAATCCGAATAAAAGATCAAAATCCTCACAATCGTACGGCTTGAGGCAATTAAAGAGAAGGTCTCTAATTGGATGAGGAACACTGCATCAATCTATCAATACACAATAACATAAAATTTCACGTTACTGCTCCGAACACTGCCGCAACACAACATCCACCTAAGCTGTGTGAATAAAAGGTACTGAATGGAGTTAGGTTATTCGACGAAATCGACGGGATGAAATAAAATAAAAAAATAATAAAAAAACAACTAAAAATATGCCCTGAGCTTAAAATCATTTTTATGACTTGTCACAGTCAAAAGTAGCTGGTTGTGTTTAGTGCAAGCACAATCTAAGACTGATTACAAAAGAGAAAGGGGGTACGATAACAAAGTCGTTGCATGTCACGTTATCACGAAATGCTTGCTCTACGTTGCTCCTGTTCTTTCGTTTCTCCAATTTCGTTCTTTTTTTCCATTTGTGTTTACAGTATATTCTAAAATGATCAAGAAATCATTTTTGTCGTTTTCTTCCTTTCATTACAAGTCTTATCTTTCTTTTCGTCTTTCCGTATTTCTTTCCGATTTGCTATTTTATGTTCATTTTTATTTATTTACTTTTTCACTGTTTCTGCGTATCCTTTTTGATTTCATCAAATTTTCTCTTTCCTTCTGTGTCATTCTCTCTCTCTCTCCTCCCTCTCTTTATCTATCTCTCTCTCTCTATATCTATCTATCTATTTCTTTATCATCTCTGTCCTTCTAGCACTACACTAATATAAACTTCTCTTAGTTAAGCAATCTATTCTTCCTTTTGTCTATGTATTTCAAACAAAATACCCGCTGGCTTCGTTGCTCCAACCTAATGCAATTTACTGCAAATTTATCTCATATTATTGCTGGTTATTTCTTATTCCATTCATTCATCCACGTTGTTTATTTCCCTTTATATAAACATGCTTGCATACGTCTCGAGCCATAGCTACGCATGCAGGTTTACGTGTTGCTTTTAAAGAAACACACACACACATGCGCTTACATCGTGCAAGCATGCATAACTATATACTTATATATATATATAT
>NC_068992.1:26422483-26423708 GCF_001194135.2 Octopus bimaculoides
TATATATACACTGCACACATATATTTATACACACGCTTATATATGCACACACAAGTTTGTGTGTCTGTGTGTATGTGTCTGTGTGAGTGTCTTGTGTGTGTCTGTGTCTGTGTGTCTGTGTGCGTTTTTGTGTGTGCCTGCGTGCCCATTATATATGGAAGTATATGATTTTTTTGTACTTTAATTTTATGCAACGTAAGTTCATTTTCCATTCCCGATTTCATTTCGGCGAAAATTATATTTAGAGATTATGTTAGATGAAATAAATTGAAGATTGAAATAAAACCGAACGAAGTGGTTCCCTCAATATTTTCCCTTCATTTATATGCTGACTTCCAATCAGACCATTCCTTACAGTTCTCTTCCATCACTAAGCGTGGCTATGTGGTAAGAAGCTTGCTTCCCAACCACATGGTTCCGGATTCAGTCACACTTCTGAAATTGATGCTTATACTTCCGAGCATTTCATACAAAATACTGCAGAATAATTGTCTAGCAGTGCATAGCTGTAACCCGATTGTATCGAACGTTACAATTCAAAAGCCGCCACCTGGCAGAACCATTAGCACGCCGGACGTAATGCTTAGCGGCATTTCATCTGTCTTTACGTTCTGAGTTCAAATTCCGCCGAGGTCGACTTTGCCTTTCATCCTTTTGGAGTCAATAAATTAAGTACCAGTTGCGTACTAGGATCAATCTAATCGACTGGCTCCCTCTCCCAAAATTTCAGGCCTTGTGCCCACAGTGGAAAAGAATGTTACGATTCAATAGATTAATAGTGAATTTGATGAATTATTCGAAACCATTTGTCAGTTATATCGGAATTATTAAACAGACAAACTATTTTGAACAACACCAATGATTGAAGTTACGGTAATATTCTTGGAGGCTTTATCCTTATGTATATTTTGCAACAATATTGATTACATCTTGGTAGAAAATTACCTTTTCAATGAAACAACTTATGCGAACTACATGGATCACGCTGCTACTAAGTTAACTCTTTACATTTCCATATAGATTGCGTCTAAGTGTTATTTGTTCTCTATGCAATTATGACTTGATAAGCTTGTGTATATGTGTGTGTGTGCGTATGTGTGTGCATGTGCGAAAGAGAGTTTGTGTATGTGTGCGAGTGTGTGTGTGTCTTTTATTTGTTTCAATGAGTAGACTACTAGTGCACCACCTTGATATATATATATATATATATATATATATATATATA
>NC_068992.1:26424231-26428969 GCF_001194135.2 Octopus bimaculoides
TATATATATATATATATATATATATATATATATTTGTATTACATTTATATATATACCGTTGTGTATATGTATAACGTTTATAGGAAAGTGGACGACACAATTTGTCTCTGAGAAACATCTCAAATATGCGTCCTTCCTAAGAATACTCTTGTCTGTTTACTCACCACATTGTGCCATTCAATATTTTGAACTAAGATTGTTTAACATGCAGTAATTGTTTTATCCTAATTTTCGTACAACTAGTAAATGACATGTCAAGCATTTTCTATACTGAAAGGGTTATTTGTCGAGTTAAGTGGGCGTACCCGGGTTAGTTGTCACCGAAGGGAGTTAATGAAGTCGAAATACCTTGTTCAATGTTCAAATTGCATTGTTCTGTGTTTTTTAAAATGCAAGTCTATTTGAGAAGTTTCTTCGCGACAGAGTATTAAAGGTGCTATCTTTCTACGTTTGTATACTTGTAAATATTAAAAACATCTGTATTTTAATGTAAGACGGTTTCAGGTGAGTATATTATATATTCGCGATAGATAGATAGGTAGATAGGTAGATAGATAGATAGATAGATAGATAGATAGATAGATAGATAGATAGATATTGTGTGTAAGAAGATCGTGTAAGCAGAAAAAAGACCAACAGGCAGAGATAGTAAGATAGTAAGAGAACGTTAAACTCACTGCAAGAGAGAAAAAAAGAAGATATAACACACTTTTCACTGCCAATTTATTTTATTGAATTCTTGGTTTTCGGTTAGTTACTTCAAACATAGTTTTTTCGTTTTCGTAATCTTCACATTAATTTATTTTATTTGTATTAGACATCACCTGAAAGAAACAACAATTTCTCGTTTTCAATGTAATTTATAATGTTTCCTGTAAATCTACTGCTTTTCTTTGAGGCTTTTTTTATTTATTTCTTCTTTTCTGTCTCTCAAAGCATTTATATTCAAGCGCTAGCTGATAATATCACGCACCAGTCTATATAAAACAAATCTCAAAGATGCAAATACAGAAGATAAAGCTCAATATATCATCGTTGTTTCATGCTTCCATTCACTTTAAAATAATTTGGAGAAATATCATTGCCTCGTCGATAAAATGTGTTCTGTTATGGCGGTAATCCAAATAAATTATGTACATGCTTTCAATAATGATACGAATAGTGAACTGAACACTGCTGTTGATTGATAGTCCTACGTTTAGATGTTTGTTCTTTTTACTAGAGACAATTTCTCATTATCTTACCATTTAGGTGATGGCCAAGCAATAGAATTTGTGTTGGCTCCGATATATTTATTTTGATCATACAACAGTATTGGACGACTAAATCCAACACTACTGCATTTGTAACGGAATCCGTGTAGGTTATATAATTTATGTAAAGCGAGAGAAATCCGTAGAGTACTGGAAACTTTAGTAATTCGACTTAAAATTATATGGAAACAAACGTCTTTTAATTGACATATCTTCAACAATACTGAGAGGTAGAAAAAATATAGGTCTGAAATTCTGGCACAAGACTAGCAACTTCGATTACATCAAGGGCAAATTTATCACATCAGTTGCGGTACTAAACTGGTTCTTATTTCATCGACTACGAAAGAATGAAATGCAAAATCAACTACGGCGGAATTTGAACTCAGAACGTAAGAAGTGCTGCTGAACAGTTTGTCCTGCGATCTAACACTTCTGCCAGCTCGCCACCTTGCAGAAGCTTTGATATTGTTTACAAATTTTGGCACAAGGCCAGCAATTTTGAGGGATGGGCCAAGTCGATTACATCTACCCCTTAGGCTCAAATGGTTCTTATTTTATCGAAAGGATGAAAGGCAAAGTCGACCTCAGCGGAAATGGAACTCAGAATGTAAGGACGAATGAAGAGCCATTGAAATTTTGCTCCGTGCGATAATGGTTCTAACAGCTCGCCGTCTTTGAACCATCTGTAATATTGGCTTAAAATTTTGGCACTAAGCCAGCAAATTCTTGGGCGGTACTAAATCGATTAAATCGGACCCAGTGCTCAACAGATACTTATTTTATTAAACCCGGTGTTTGAAAGGCAAAATCTTCCCTGAAGGTATTTGAACCCAGAACGTAAAGATGGATGAAATGTCGCTGAGCATTTGGTCCGGCATGCTAACTATTCTGTCAGCGCACCGCCATAATGATATTTTGAAGTTTTCTTATAAGCTACAGTAATTCTCAGAAGATTTGTGACGTGTCGTATCACTGTAGCTCTAGCTCACTCCCACTCTCACTTACTCCCCTCTATCATTACCTTTCTCAATCTGCCTTTCTTACTTTCTCTGTAGAGACAAATAGATAAACAGAGCAGGAGGGAAGTGAGTTTATACGTTTGTGAGCGAAGTGACAATGTGAGAACGTATGACAGATCATAGAATATAGATGCAACTTAACAAACATCGTATTGTCAATATATCTCAGTCAATATTCAATTATCAGTAAACAACGGTAATTGAATTATTCACATTAATTTATTTTATTTGTAGAAGGGATCCCCCCAAAGAGAAAACGATCTATCATTTTGTTCATAATTTCAAATATTTTACTGTAAATCTATTGGCGTCATTTGTCATGAATAATATAATTTATTATCGTTTATTTATTTATGTCAAGTGAAATAAAATTTATTATTATTTTATTATTATCATTTATTTGTTAGTCGGGTCACTCTCGGGTGCTACTGTTAACATGTAATCTAGTACAACTTTTGTCGGACCGCTGGCGACTAAACCGGCAACCCCATCAAGGTTGCTCGTGAGGAAAGTGATTTGGACATCCTGCGGGAAAGAGTAAATGGCCATCCAGTAGTGTATATTTGGAAGAGTTAACCACGATAACGAAAAATCCCCGTGCCAGGGTCACGGCTAAGCCATGATGAGCAGCATGACGGACGTGAAGTTGATCATATCGACCCTCATTCGACGAAATTGCATGATGCAGTCTGGGTGGAAGAGCCAACCGTTAGACAAGGGTCAACCGCTCCGGTGAGCGGATTACTGCCGGTAAGTAGAACTGACGGTTCGGCAGCTCACTCCACTTACTTGAAAACACTACGGAGAACCAATTGAAGCTGGATGACTACTACTACTACTACTACTACTACTACTACTACTACTACTACTACTACTACTACTACTACTACTACTACTACATATATATATATATATATATACACATCTATGCATGTACACATACATATGTATATACCTTGTGCTGTCCAGAATACAAACATATTTTACGCATAGAAATTCGCACATCCAGAGTGAAGTACGAAATGTTGCAGACAGCGTGTCTAACCTGTGAACTCTCTCCTTGCTACTCTCTGTCATTACATAACAGGATAATTAGATAATATATGTAGTGGAACTACATGAGTTGTTACGGGAAAACAGTGGAGGAATGTTCTTTCCTTTATTTCATTGTTTTTATTCGAAACCTCGGAATGAAGACGGAACTGGGTGGCCATCATCTATTATGGCGAACTAATGACTGCTGTGATTAAAACACCATGCTCTAATGTTACATTTGGTGGTTTATCAAAAATAATATTTCTTCCTGTTCACTGACAAGATTCCGTATCGATAAACCAGCTGGATAAGATGCTTTCCTAGGGTAAAAAAAATAGTAAGATATTCCTATTCAGGACTGCCACGTTATGTTGGTAAATAAACTTTACTATTGAGTACTGTTAATGCATACATCTCAATCAAAATTTCACAGCTGAAGATATCGATTTATATGAATTGCCATTATGTTTTAATCCCAGATTATGTGACAGCGGAATTGAAATGGTTCAAATGTTCATGTGTGCCTCACTAAGTGAAGGCAACGAAATCACACATTATCTTATGATCGTCAATGATTTTCCATTTCTTATCTTTAAATGGCTAATCTTATGAGCCTTATCTGCAATGCGAATATTCGAATATGTTTTCCTCTTTTTGCATGGAGTTTCGTTTTGACTGACTCATTTCAAGTTGCCGGCTTAATGCAACACGCTTCAACATCCATAGCCAGATTCATTATCGTTCATCCCCACGATGTAGTATCCATTGCAATGATTTTTCCGAAAAGTAGTATTGCATTTGTTTTGTTTTGGGTTTGGATTTCACGCTAGCTATGCATCTTAATTTCGATTTTCTAACTTGGTCTTTTGCCCAGATCTTAATTCTCCATAGCGCAAATACTTTGAAACTCATTCATCTTTTGTATAAAGTAAGTGACCTAATTTGTTTAGTAAGTGAAAAAGTATCCAAGCGTCTCTCCCATGGATTTTTGTGTTCTGGGTAGAAGCCCCATTACAAACCGAACTTAAGTTCCAAGGACTTCTATAAATTTGAGGTGTATGAAGGCAATACACGCACGTAAATTGATGAAGGAGAATGAAAGTAACGTTTAATTATGAATGAGTGCTAAAAACGGAGCACACATTAAGTTCACAGAATATAGTTATAAAAGGATTACTGTTCTTAATGTGATCTTACAAACATGCTATAATTGAAATATAGTAATTAGTTTAACAAAACCTTATACAATTACGTCAGACCTATAATCAAAAGTAAATACAAACACATAATGTTCATTAATGCCTCACACAAAGGACGTATAGACAAATGCGAGTATTTTCATGTGTGTATATCTATATCACACATGCGGGTTTATGTGTGTGTGTGTACTCATATATATATATATATATATATATATATATATATATA
>NC_068992.1:26429754-26436631 GCF_001194135.2 Octopus bimaculoides
ATATATATATATATTTGTGTGTGTGTTTGTGTGTCTGTGTTTGTCCCCCCAACATCGCTTGACAACCGATGGTGGTGTGTTTACGTCCCCGTAACTTAGCGGTTCGGCAAAAGAGACCGATAAAATAAGTACTACGCTTCCAAAGAACGAGTCCTGGGGTTGATTTGCTCGACTAAAGGCGGTACTACAGCATGGCCGCAGTCAAATGACAGAAACAAGTAAAAGAATAAAAGAAAGAATAAAAAGATTCTTCAATGACTTTTTTACCATTATTGAAACAATTTGGTTTTTCCAGTGTATATATTCACAAGAATATACTTCATTTGAGTATGCTAATAGTAATTTCATTATTTGTACCCAATTATTAATATATCATGCATCACGTCTTGTAATCCATTTTCAGAGTAACTCATGCATGCACATTCTGTTTCCGCACTATTTTAAATATTTCTGAAATTGAAAGAATTAAAGAATTTTCGGTACTCTGTTCTGATATAATTCCATTAAAAATTTACAGCAATTAAGTACAATTGTATCCTATATGAATTTCTGAATAAATTGTAATTCCTGCAAATCACAATTGCAAATACGCAACAAGATTCTGTATCGGAAAGAAATGGATATTAACTATCTTAAAATAATATAAAACAAATGTTTAAAATCTAACCACTACTAGAATTTGGTGGTTTCTACAATTCATTATATAACACAGATAAAGACTATAAGCTTTAGAAATCGATATTTATACATACAAAGTTTTAGATCAAATACAAAATTACTATATGAGAATTCCAAATTCCATTGAATATTGCCAGAAAGTTAATATGAAATATAACATAAAAATAGAAAGTAGTAAGTGGGTTATATTTAATCGTAACCAGTGATTTATAGAAAACTTAACTCAACAGGAACCATTTAACGTAGATCTTTAAGGCCTATGTTGCTTTTCAGCTGAACATTGTATTATAGATTTGGCAACATACGTACAAGATTGCTGAAGAGTTAATTATAAATGTTGGCAAACTCAGTACCCGTGAAATTACTTGATTATTTGCTAATTCCAAAATTATATCACTCTCAGGTGTGAACATAAATATTCGAATGTGTATGTATATAGAACGATGAGTTTAAGTTGGTAAATAGACGGGTAGCATCGCAAGGTAACTGGGCAAATAATAATTAATACACACACACGCCAAAACACACACACACACACACACACACACACACACACACATATATCTGTGCGTGTGTGTATTTGTGTGTGTGTATGTGTGTGCGTGTGTGTGTGTGCGTGCGTGCGTGTTTGTGTAGGTAGACAGATAGAAGCATTTATTTATATTCCTATTTGCTCTCGTTTGTGTTTGGAGGTCCGAAGTGTCAGTCAGAAACGTATTCTCTCTCAACTCATTCAACTCCATTTAGATATAAACGAGCACAGCCCTAATGCTCTCCGGCAGACACACCCTTCATAATCTACTGTATTGAGGTAGGGAGAATAGCGGTTAAGTTTGTGTCTGCAGTTATACACACTAACGCTGCGAGTATTTGATAAATCTACATTTCCGAAGGAAGAGGAAGAGTTTTATCGCAGACAGCCATAGATATAAGAACGTCTTCCACAGACTTCCCTTTAAAATTTTCTATAGATACGGCCCTACTATGAAACACGTCATTTTACGTACCCCAACGAATATTACCTCTTCGAACTGAAACTGTAGGAACCCAGGGACATAGCCAACATACTACAAACAGAATTATCCTCGCTTCCTTTACAATTGTTCCTGAAGTTTTCTTTTTTTTTTTTTTGGTGGGGTGGGTTACGAAGTCGTATATAAGTTCACATATCACTCCTGTAATAATTATGACGTCTGAGTGTGTGTGTGTATGTGTATGTATGTGTTTGTGTGTGTGTTTGTGTGTGTGAAGGTATAAATGCATATATAAATGCACACTTACATATACACTCATATACACACACACACACACACACATATATATATATATGTGTGTGTGTGTGTGTGTGTGTATGTATGTATGTATGTATTTATGTATGTATGTATGTATGTATACATATACATGTGTGTGTATGTAAACATATATAGCTTTTTACTGCAATTTTTACTTAATATTTAGAAGCGACTATTAGTTTCACTACTCATGTATGTTTCTTAGGTTAATGCGGGGTAAAATCGCATATTTATCATGTCGATAGTATTTCTCCAAAGAATTGGATACCAAAAAAAATGAACGTTTCATTTCATCTGTAGAAGATGTGTGAACTGACTTTTTATTATCTGCGATTTATGTGTGTTTTTTTTTTTTTTTTTTTTCTCTTGGTGTCGCCATAAGTATGTTTGTGTCTACTTCAGACAATCTGCTGTATATGTGCATATTTCTATTCTATATTTTTAGCATTGACGCCTTAGCGCACTCGTTAGGAGGCTGTATTTTATTAAAATAGAAAAGTAAAACGTATCCTTGGTGGGTTTTTTTAATAAAATAAGCTATTTTTGTCGTAGTAAATTAATCCAATTTATTGAATTATTCTATTTGCAATTATCTATTAAAAACCAGGAGGCCTCTTTTTTAGGAGAGGTCACTCAGACGCTATTCTTAATTAATGTGCGAAATATTATTTGAATAGGAAACGACAAATACTACTGAGATGATGATTCAAAGACTTGTGTTTTCATTGGTTGTAGCATTTGTGGCGATTTTTATTTGAATGTATTGTTAGAATGTATGTTTGTCTGTGTCTTGCGTTTGTCTTGAGAGCCTGATGTATGTGTGTTATTCAATGTGTCTGTTCAAACATTTTATAATGATTAATGTGTTAAAATGCCGATATGTTTTTCTCTTGTGAATATGTGGAACCTACCTATTTAATGGAGAGGAAATAATCCAATTTATTCAATTAATTCTTATGCAATTATTAGGAACAGTTTGAATAATAGTATATAAAGAGAAGAGGTCATTCTGAAATTGTTCCTATTATTAAGGTACAAATTTTAATAGAGAAATAGTTTTTTATCGTGATATATTGTTTTCCGCCATTATGGGTTCTCAGAATTTATTTCCACATGCGAGATCAAGAAAAAAATTCTGCATATTTATTCAGTATTTTGATTTGGTGTTTTAGAATTGTGAGACTTGCCAGAGCGTAAAAGTCTCTAGAATGCTTTGCATTGTGTATATGCTGTTTGTTTGTCGACGAATGATATTTAATGTCATCAGAATATGAATATTTTTCGAAAATCACATGCATGTTCCTAAAGAAGTGTGTTATCGTTTCCGTGATGTTCTGAGCTTATACACACGTTAATTAGATTATGCGTAAATAACTAAGCAATAATGGCTAGGTAGTGATTAGAGTCCAGGTAAAAGTTCGTTGTGATGGCACCGGCTTATATAACTGAACTACGAAGACAAATGCAGTTGGCTAGTCGTGACCTCTAACAAAAATGTGTTGCCGTTCGGTGTTCTAATGTTCTTTCCTTGTTGATTTATCGGAATGTACTTTATTTTTCATTATAAAGGGATATGGGCAAGCGAATTGTATTAGTTTACCGTATTTTATATGTGAGATTAAGAATATATATATATATATACATATATATATATATATATATATATAGAGAGAGAGAGAGAGAGAGAGAGAGAGAGAGACAGACAGACAGACATACAGACAGACAGGCAGACAGACGGACGGACAGACAGACAGACAAACAGACAGACAGACAGACAGACAGACAGATAGATAGATAGATAGATAGATAGATAGATAGATAGATAGATAGATAGATAGATAGATAGATAGAGAGATAGATAGATAGATAGATAGATAGATAGATGCTCTGGAGCAAGTAGATTCATACAAACTGGAAGACTATGTTCTGATTCGCCGTGCATATATTTATGGCGTAAGGTGGTTAGAACCCGATTTAGTATGGTTATTTTCAATCGTGAATCCAGCAAAGTTTTGGAATAGGCCATAACACTCGATATAGAAACAACACCAATGTCCGAGTTATCTGGACACTGTACAAATTCAGATCGCAGCTGAACATTTAAGGCAATCATAAATTGATAGGAGATGAAGATTTCTGCGTTGGAATGGGAAGCTTTTGTATTATTTTATATCCGGTTTCCCTTAGAGATCATCGGTTATATTGAGGTTTAATATTTGCAGTGTACCTACGTATTCGTTTTTAAACGTATAGTTTTAATGTGCATAGGAACATAATTTCTAATCTTTGTATTATTTAACTATATGACTACGGATGTATATGTGTGAATGGACGTATATTCAGACTTGATAAAAAAAATTCCATTTTTCTGTTGTCTTGAATTGAACAAAATCGATAGTAAATAATCGGGTGGTGACTGACAGGTAATATAGATTAATGTCTCTATATTGATCTCATTTCCAGACCACACAATCTTTGTGTCCGAAATACTGTAGTAAATATCTATAAGAAAACTCTTCTGTGAATCAATAATGACATTATATTATATAAAATTATTCTGTCGATATTTATAATACACAGATTTAGAAAAGATGTTGCCAACACTGAGATGGTTACATAAAAACTGTAAAATCTTAGGAGGAATTGAAACACAAATACTCGTGAATATAAAAATTACATCTAAAAAAGAAACCCGTAATAACATATAACTCATCAATTAGTTCCAAGTACGGAAAATAGAGTAACAAGTACTACATACGCTCATTTATTTGACTAAAAGCTGATGAGGAAATAGACCTAACATATTACAACTACTAACAACATAAGGGATCTCCACCCCACGTGGTCACTTTGCATGAAATAATGGACAAATCTCCCTGAAATCCATCCTTCTGTCTTAAAAGAATCCAATGACTCATTGGACTGTGTAATCCTAGATTTGATCTTACAAATAACAAATGTTTACCATAGACTCTTCCTCATTCGGGGCTTTTTGATCAAGGATAGCCTATAAATAAACAAAAGTAGTTTCAAAGTCTGAAACAAGGAATGTGATTGTTAAATGTGGGTGAGTGAGTTGATTACATCGACCTCTGTGCTGAACTGTTTATTTATTATTTTATCAACTCCGAAAGGATGAAGCACAAGGTCAATGGCGACAGCATTTGATATAAGAACGTAAAACCGGAAGAAATGCCACCGCGCATTTTATCCGGCGCGCTAACGATTCAGTCAGCAAACCGATTTCTGAGAATAAGCAATAATAGCAACAACAAATATTGGTTTCAAATAAATAATAATTTTTGGCACAAGGCCAGGAAGTTCGGAGGAGGAGGTAAATCAATCACATGGACACGAATATTTCACTGGTACTTAATTTATTGACCCCAAAAGCGCAGAATTTGAATTTATAGCAACAATAATTATTGGACAATAAAACTCATTCTTAATTGTATTGAAGTTTTGTTGTATAATATGATGTTGAACATGGATAGCCATGGATACAGCTCTAATTATATCGAAGAATTATCATACAGAATATCACGTAGACAACAGTGTTTAGGACTATAACTATGTTAAAAGAACATGTTCGAATGGTATAAGTGCAAGAATAATGAGACAATTTATTAAATTGTTTTGATGCGTTCCATTTTGATTTATTTATTTTACATTGTAACATTTATACGCGTAAAGGCGTCTAGTTGGCAGAAACGTTAGCACCCTGGACGAAATGCTTAGCGTTATTTCACCCGTCATTGCATTCTGAGTTCAAATTCCGCAGAGGTCGACATTGCTTTTCATCCTTTCGGGATTGATAAACTAAGTACCAGTTGCGTACTGAGGTAGATCTAATCGACTGGACCCTCCGCCAAAATTTTGGATCTTGTGCCTAGAGTAGAAAAAATATTTATATGCGTAGGTAAATGATATCCTTGTTGCTTAACAACAGAACATCAATAGAATCGGTCCTAATAACTATTGTGAAGACTCTCTGTATCCTTGGGAAGATCTTCGAACAGCTTCTTGATCTTGGCTAGCAGATTTGCCTTGGTGCTGTAAGCAGAGAGGCTGGTTTCTTTTTCGACCGTGCCTCACAATTATGAGCCTACAATAGAGGGAATTAGGAGGTCGCAAACTGGGGATAGGTGAATAGGTACAAATTCTCCGACAATCAGTTCTGATTCTTTACGGAGGTAAGGCTGTGAGCTGGCAGACACGTTAGCACAACGGACGAAATGCTTAACCGTATTTCGTCTACCGTTATGTTCTGAGTTCAAATTCCGCCGAGGCCGACTTTGCCTTTCATCCTTTCGGGGTCGATAAATTAAGTACCAGTTACACACTGGGGTCGATGTAACCGACTTAATCCCTTTGTCTGTCCTTGTTTGTCCCTTCTATGTTTAGTCCCCCTGTGGGCAATACAGAAAAAAAAAAGAACCCGAATCGTGTGGTCACGCATATGTCCGTTCCTCGGGAACAATCCAGTGTTTGATCACAGCCTCAAACAACGTCACATATCCTGGATTCTACGTACAGCCACGTTCAATGGGGTGGGGATGAAGCGCGGCGTGCAGACGCAGTCAAAACAGATGTTATGTTCTTTACTGCTTGCAGGGCTTCCGAATCTTTGTTGTAGCTGTGTATGCTACGTCTCTCTCTCTATATATATATACATTTCGAAGACAGTATAGCCGTGATAATAGTTGAAAGTTTGGGTATTTTACTGCTATATGATCGAAATATCTAAACTTTCTTCTGTTTTCAGGGCCTCGAAATATTACTTTCTTGTATATATCATACGAAATTCATTCAACGCTTCCAAAAACAGGAAACGTTTGTTCACACACTCGCACACACACACAATGTTTTTCAATGTCTACGACACCTGTTTGTATATATATATATAT
>NC_068992.1:26437591-26440455 GCF_001194135.2 Octopus bimaculoides
ATATATATATATATATATATACACACAAAACACACACATACACATATATATAACATGTTTTACTAGTAGTAGGACCATTAGAAATCAAGACATCTCTTGAGTCGCTAATAATACCTGATTAGTGTCATTTATACTAAAACGAAGGTGCAAGTGCCAATGGGAAATTGAATAATATAATCATAGTCACAATATTGTGGTCAGTTATTGTGCAAGCCCCAAGAGGTCATATGACATTACTTAACTGATTTCGAGAAGTATTAAATTGATTGTATCCCAAGGCAAGAATAAGTAACACTTCACTTGATCTCAGAATACAAAGGACCGGAAGAAGTGTCGTTAAGCATTTTGTTCGAGGAATTTTTCATCTCGCTGCATTATCAGTAATATTAATAATCCTTTCTACTGTAGGTAGAACAGCTGAAATTAATGAGGTGAGGTCTAGTTAATTATATCGACTCCTGTGGTCGATAGTATACATATTTTAGGTCGCGAACGAATGAAAGGCATAGTCGACTGCACGGAAATTTTAACTCAATGTATTGCAGGAAGAAAGGACGCTAAGCATTCATTTCCTTATTACCCACAAGAGGATAAACATAAAGGGGACAAATAAGAAGAGGAAAAGGGATTTAGTCGATAACATCGACCCCAGTCCGTAACTGGTACTTATTTAATCGACACCGAAAGGATGAAAGGCAAAGTCAACCTCGGAGAAATTTCAACTCAGGACCTAATGGCAGATAAAATACCGTTAAGCACTTCGCCCGGCGTGCCAACGTTTCTACCTGCTCGCCACCCTCACTCTGCCAGTTCTTTGTATTATTAATGATATGAATGGACAAAATAATGGAAACACCTTAAAATTTGAAACAATTTTATTTTAATTTGGGGTAGGACCACTTTCGCAGTAATTACAGTTTGAATTCTAGGAGGTATGGACTCGTACAAAGTTTGATGTGTTTCCAAAGGAATTTTTGTCAATTCTTCAGCTAAAACAGTCTCCAGTTCTAGTAGTGATGACGGTGAAGGATATCGACTCCTTACTTGTTATTCTAAAATGCGCCATAAATATTCAATAATATTGAGATCTGAGGACTGTGCAGCCAGATAAAATGTTCAACTTCACTAGAATGTTCCTCGTGCCATTCAGTAACAATTTTAGCTGCGTGAATTGGTGCGTTATCATCCTAAGAGTCGATTTCACTCCGAAACAGCTCTGCAATCATAGGATGAATTTAATCAGATAAAATGCTTAAATAGTCTTGACAATCAACTCCGCCATGAAAGGAAACCGTTGGGCCGGCGTATTTCCAAGATACAGCCTACCTGATTATCACAGAGCCTCCTCCATTTTAACAGTTGGAAGAAGGCAGTCTGTGTCAAATGTTTCTTTTGGCTCTCTCCACACATATACTCGGCCGATGGTCGGAAATAAGGTAACGGATGACTCGTCCGAGAAATTAACATTCTTCCACTGCTCTAGGGACCAATTCTGTAGGTTTGTCTTTTGAAACTAGTGGTTTTCTGATTGCAGCCCTCCCGTGAAATCCGGGTTTGTGCAGCTCCCGGCGAACAGTTTTTGTGAAAACTGAGTTCACGAGGTGGTCATTAAGCTCTGTTGTAATTTTGAGAGCTGTACTTTTGTGATCCTTTCTAATAATTCGCGTAAGAGTCCGCCCATCCTTATCTGAACGTTTTGGTTT
Organism: Octopus bimaculoides; assembly: GCF_001194135.2. Taxonomy (NCBI): domain Eukaryota; kingdom Metazoa; phylum Mollusca; class Cephalopoda; order Octopoda; family Octopodidae; genus Octopus; species Octopus bimaculoides. The sequence continues at coordinate 26,439,295 of NC_068992.1, forward strand.
TCTTCCGGAGTTTTTTTCGACGAGTAGGTTTTTTTTCCTCTTTCTCAAAGTCTGTCATTACTTTCGAGACGGTATTTGTATTTTAGTGATGAACAAAATAAACTTTTGAAGGCGTCGGTAAAAGTTGAAAATAGGATTGAACACCGAGGACATAAAAAAAGTTATTAATTTTCGTTGAAACAAAAATTAACATATGAACTAAACTTAATTATGAATTACAGTCTTTCCTCAATGGAATTCAATTTCTTTATGATTACTTTAAAAGTTCTTGCTAGTAATAAGTAGCCGCTATATTTGGAAATGTTTCATTTGAAATCTGAATTCAAAAGCGTAAGTCCATGAAGTAAAATATTGTCATTTGATACACCGTCTACTTCTCACATAATATCATTAATGATTTTTAAAATATATAAAAACAACATCAACATTTGTACAATTTTTCCTTCCCATTCAACTCACTATTGCTATTCAAATATATTTTTATTTAAATCATAGTCTACCAGAATGGCTATTTTGCTCAGGTAACTGTATATATGGCTTCTACATATTTTGTTTATAGCTCGCTTTTTTATACGAGCAATCGGCTTCTGTGATATTGCTTTTTATGTCAATTCTTAAGAAATATTGGTGTTTTTATGGTCCAATATTTGTTTGCAACCTCGCAGAAGTCTCAAATTTCGTCAATTATATAAATTATTTAATATAGTTGTCGTTGTGATCGCTTGTGTAAGAATTTCTTCTTTGATACATTGGTAAACTATAACACAACGCTGAAATCTTCTCTATAGCACATGAAATAAAATCACTGTTTCTGTTCAAATGAAGTCCATTATGAGTAGGCTGTCCATACAACTATCTCTGTCTCTTCCGCTTTATTGAGCACAATATGTTGATATAGGAATAAATCGAATGTTTAGTATCCCATCACTTTTCACCCATGGGTCTTAATAAGTATAGCAATGTAATTTCCATTGTATTAACATAGACATAAAACCGTTATTAAATATAGCTGAGATGCCAGTGCATTGTATGCTGCTGTTGCATAAACAAACCCATACACATGCATACGTATACACACACACACACATATAATATATGCATGGGTATATGTATATATATTTATGTGTGTGTATATATGTATGTATATATATATATATATAT
>NC_068992.1:26440704-26443659 GCF_001194135.2 Octopus bimaculoides
ATGTATAAATATATATACATACAAGCATACATACATACATACATATATATATACACATATACACGTTGCCACTTTGCAATTAATGTGACATTAATAATAACTCACAGACTTTAATACAAACCTTATTGTTGATAGATCATTTGGGAATTGAACTATCAAATGGGTTACATACAATTAACAGTAAGATATGAAAAACGAAAAATAAAAGCTTAATACAAATAAACTAATACAAAGTGTACAAATATATGGTGACCATATTGTCTCTAATCAGAAACCTACAGTTTTCGTATTATGTACGCGTTACAGTATCATCCGCTCATATTTTCGGAGTTAAGTGAAGTCATAATTATCGCTATCGGTTTCGGTCGGCTAAATCTAACATGCCTCATTGAAGAGCTTTGATGAGACAGAAAGCAAATATTACAAGTAATAAAGGTGAGTGTGGGCGTATATGAATATATATTTGTGTGTGTGTATATACACATATACATACGTGTACGTGTATGTACGAAGGAGGCGAGAAATGTAAGTAATCACAATCATTCACGAGCACTTATAGGCGCACACACGCACGCATGCGCACACACACACACTCACACTAGCACACTTACACATACACGTTCATATATGTAAGTCAATAACATTCCAACATAAACGCATTTTCACTCATTAATTTAGAGTTTCGTATTACTACAAGTACTTTCATGTTTTACAGCAACGTTCAGGTTAATGTTTCGCATAGCAACAGTAACTAGGTTGACTTAGAGTGCATTCAAACGGAGATAAACTATAAACTAATTGCAGTTTTACACCAGTTCTTTAGAAGTTGTTATTTGGAAAGAAATTCAAATGCATATTGTGGTCTTCTGAAAATTTGATTAAAATGCTTGCCTTTTTCCTCTGTATTAAATTCATTTGAGACATGAAGTTTATATAAAGGCATTAATGTGAAACATATTGCAGCATGTTTTCAACTGGATATTTAATTGATCTGTGTAACTTATGAACCTTATTTTGGTGGTAGAGCAAACGCAAGCACTCTGATACTGCATTTTCATTTAGGCCAATTTCTTTTCTTTCATAGATCCCTTTATACAACAAATGATCAAACTATAGTTACTGTTGTATATTGCCACTTAAGTGTGGCTGACCCCTAGGGGTGGATGTTACTGTTGCTTTTAGCCCCAGGAGGACATCTCCTCCAGCTTGTTCTGTAAGCATTTACCTGAATACATCTGGAAAACGAAACAGAGCAACGTTGGTTAAATTGAATGGAAAAAGGGCGGCTAATGAACTATCTGCGTACATATCTATGATATGTGAATGTATACATCTATAGGTATGTGTATCTGTGTCTGTGTGTGTGATATGTGCGTATAAATATGTATGCGTAAATACACACACACACATACACACACACACACACACAAATATATATATATATATATATATATATATATATATATACATATACGTAAAAGCATACACACATATACATGTATATATACACGATCACACACACACACACACACACACACGCATATATATACATATATGTATACCTGCATATATATATATGTTTGTAATAATGTGTACAGCTATATAGAAGTCAATTAAACTCCATGTTTATATACCACTGCATATTCATTTGTATATTTGTATATATATGGATCAAAACAGTTTGATTCAAATTCGTTGATACGCTTAAGTGTCGAGCGTGATTCTAGTAGTCAGTCATTTTGAGATACGTACAATGATACATACATTCATACATACATACATACATACATACATACATACATACATACAGGCCCTTCAGCAACATTCTTTGTCTGATAATCTAGAATACATGCCCAAAGAATTCGCAGGACACTACCGCAACGTATCATCAACGAAAGGATGAGCCTGTACGAGCAGAAGACTATGAATGGACATGTTAGTAGAAATCTCCGTGATGATAGGGACATCGATCATCAAAGCAGTTTATCATGGACCAGTAGCCGTATTTCTACTTCCCACTTTCAAGAGTATACGTTTGCAACCAGGAACAGGAAATATCAACAAAATACCTGATGCACAAAAGGGATACAGATGCAGGAAAAGCAGTAAAATGTGACAATCTATGCAGATTTTGTGGAGCTCACACTGAAGATATCACCCACATCATATGCAATTGTCCGAAAATGTCATCGCGGTATTATCTACCGATGAGACATGATGTAACTAGGACACTCTATAATGAAATCCGTCGGAAGGATAATCCCGAGGAAAAAGAAATAAGAACCCACAGTATGGTGAAAGTCATAGCCACTCATAATAAATAGGAATACTGGTGGAATGTTCCAGTGAAGACCTCAATAAAATGTAAACACAACAGGCATGATATAATGATTTGGGATAGAGAAGAGAAACTGTGCACAGTTGTGGAAATTAGCTGCCCAGCGGATATTAACATAAAGCTGAAGATCAGTGGAAAAGAGAACACTATGCTGAACTGTTGAGTAAACTGCAGTTACTCTATCCAGATTACAAATTCAGGTTTATACCTGTAATTATTAAGGCCCTGGGATATGTAACACATTGCCTAAATACCAATCTAGAGAAATCAGGCTTCTCAAAACCACAATGGAGAAAGCTAATTCGAAGACTACAGATCTAACCCATCACCGCAAATGAAAAATCTGTAAAACTTTCCAGAAGCTTGTCATTTAAATATATTTGAGCATGTCTAGATATGCAACTATATGCTTGAGAATACATACATAGAGCATACAAATCTGCACACACATGAGTACGTGCATGCGTACATGCGTGCATACAAGACAAAAATACCCTGTTGTTGATATTGAAATTCCAATGAAGGAGCCTTGGAAACCGGTTCTTTCTCTAAAATCTTGAAATAAACTGAATAATGACATATATATATATATATATATATATATATATATATATATA
>NC_068992.1:26443772-26446191 GCF_001194135.2 Octopus bimaculoides
GAGAGAGAGAGAGAGAGAGAGAGAGAGAGAGAGAGAGCAACAGTGACGTTGCAACTCATTTCTACAGCTGAGTGAACTGGAGCAACGTGAAATAAAGTGTCTTGCTCAAGAACACAACACTCAGCCCGGTCGGGGATTCGAGCTCACAACCTCACGATCATAACCGCGACGTTCTAACCACTGAGCCATGCGGCTTCACACACACACACGTACACCCACTCACACACGTACACACACTCACACACGTACACACACTCACACACGTACACACACTCACACACGTACACACACTCACACACGTACAAACACTCACACACGTACACACACTCACATACGTACACACACTCACACACGTACACACACTCACATACGTACACACACTCACACACGTACACACACTCACACACGCACATACATATACACACACACACACACACTCATCCATGTATGTTTGTGTTTATTTCTCTCACTCTAACTAACATCATTTCAGTCTCTCCTTGTCTTTCATTCTCTCTGTTTCAATGCATCCGTATCGGCTTCTCTACACCTCCCATATCTCTTTTGGTTCCCGATCTTCACATTCATCCCGTTTCTGTTTATCGGGTATTGTTTTTAGTATCCCCAATCACACTGACTGACATTCATTTCTTTTTCTCACTTCAAAGCACACACTCTTGATATTCATCTCTGTCTATTTCTTCGTGGTTTATGCACATATTTCATAAATCTGTTTCTAATTTGTTTTATTCAAAAGCTTCTACGTTTTTTTTATTTATTTATACAGTGGCGTTTTCTGACGAAGGGGACCAATATCCTGTGCAAAAATGTAATGACTCTTGGAGAAAATAGGCTAACGAATTCGTTTTATCCATCTCAGTACACATATGAATATTTTGTATCGTTCCAAGGCCTCTTATCCGATGGTGCATATATAACTAAAGTCCACGTAAAAGAGGTGTTTTTTTTTAATAAGTAATTGCAAAGAAATGATAACTTGTTTTTTAGGTGGCAAAAAATATTCATATAATGTAAGAATACACAGCCTGTTTTTATATATGTTTATGTATGTATATGTATATGTAAATGTAAATATCTCACTGTATGCGTGTGTGAGTGTGTGCATGTGTTTCTGCGTCTATGCATGTGTACATGTATACATATGTACATGCTCTCACATGCACAAACACACAAACACTCATTCATACACACGAAAATATCCATGTGTTCGTGTCTGCATGTATTAAGAAAAAGAGAGTGACGCAATTTAAAATTACATAATCCAGAATCTATTACAGGAATTGAAAATTAAAGAAATATTTAACAACATTCATTTATATTCCGCATTATACATATATGAGTGGGTGGCGCAACTCAACATGTTTGTAGTGCTGTAATAAATGAATAAATCGGTTTCGACGTTGATTTTGCATTTAATCTTTGCGATAAAATAAGTACCAATTGAACAGTGGTGTCGATGTTTCCGTTATATCTCTTACGCCGAAATTACTGGCCTTGTGCCAAAATTTTAATCCATAATTCAGAATAATTTATTTTATTTGACTGGCATGCGATGACCTGTGCTTCCAACTCACGGTTTCAAATGGATCGAAATCACTGGATTTAGGAATTCCGGGCCTCATGACGGACTAATTTCGTCTACTACGATCTATGATTTTACTTTGATGTGCGAGGCGCTTATATGAGGAGATCGCTCAAGACCATTAAAGTTGTACTCAATGTTCAATCAAGGGATATATAGGAAGAATTTACAACAAAAAAAAAACGAAGACGGGTGTGTAAACAACAAAAAGATGTATTAGTTTAATGCCCGGGAAGTGAGAAAGTCTTTTACGTTTCGAGCCTACGCTCTTCGACAGAAAGCAATACAGAACTAAACAGGGAGACAGGAAGTTTCATATAAGAGTTATAGATAGATAGATACATACATACATACATACATACATGCATACATACATACATACTTACATATATACATACATACACACATACATACGCATACATACATATACACACATACATACACATATACATACACATGCATTATTATTTGTATATATATGTGTAAGCGTATGTGTGTGTGTGAGTGTGTGAGTGCATGTGTGTGTGTGAGTGTGTGAGTGTATGTGTGTGTGTGTGTGTGTGTGTGTGTGTGTGTGTGTGTGTGTGTGTGTGTGAGAGAGAGAGAGAGAGAGGCATAGAGATAACTTTTCTGTTATATCAAAGCCAATGGTATCTCAATGAATTCTTTATTTAAGAAATCTAGAAATACGACAAATTCATATTCCTCAGAATTAGAATTATTAATAGAAATATAAAGAAGGATAAAGCCGTTGGTAAAAGAAAACTATATTATTAATAAAATAAATATATTCACTTTATATGTAAATATATATATATA
>NC_068992.1:26447298-26456322 GCF_001194135.2 Octopus bimaculoides
ATATATATATATATAGATAGATAGATAGATAGATAGATAGATAGATAGATAGATAGATAGATAGATAGATAGATGGAGCAAAACGCATATAATCAATAAGTTAGTTACATCACTGTAACGTAGCGGTACGGCCTCAATGCAGTCAACATACATAGCATAGAAGGCTTTAAAACAAGACCCGGTGTCGATTTTTTCGACTGAACCACAAAAGACGGTTACACAGAATGACTGCAGTTCAATGACTGAAACAAGTAAAAGATAAAAGATAAATGATTTTAGACATCACTGAGACGGAAATGCAATTTATTTTCTTGAGACTTACAACAGTATGTGACATTGTACGACGCTCAGCAGCTGTCGAATTGATTATTCTACATTAAAAGCCATTTAAACCTCTGTGATGTGTTGTATATTAAAACATTTTATAACCATGGAGATATATATTATGGCCTTATATATCTAATAAAAGGATTAAACTAGGAATGCAACACCGGCTGAAACCTATTGGTTTACTTCATAGTAGACCTTCGTGAGGTCATTACCGACGTCACTTATAAGTAACGTTAATAGTACGAGAAAACAATCTAGAGAAAGCTAACAATTTAAATCATATCAGATCTGTATTTATAGTGTATTGTCATTTACATACATTCATGTGCTTAAAGTGAAAATCCTTTCAAAATATGTCTACATCAAAAAAATTAAAATAATATGCAATTACTTTCAGTTTCAGTTTTAATTGAGTTGTCTCGAAATGTCAAATTTGCATTTTATATAACCCCTGTGTTTCTGCGAAAAAATTTATTGATCTTGAGTTCAAATTTGTTAACTTTCGTATTAAATTTTATGTTATATTTGCTTTAAGTAAATTAATAGTTTAATTATTTTTTATTAGATTTTAATAAAAATTCATTTACAACCAAATTTGATGTTTATGAACCATTATTAATCAGAAATAAACAAAATTTTAATAATATTTTATTTGTAATCTAATCACAAGCAACGAAATATTAGGAAAGAAATATTACTTAGACATCAGAATATTTCAAACACACAACTTAACATGATTAAGTGAAAAAAGCTTGCATGAAAGTTTTATATATGATTTATCTGAGACAGATTGTGAATATATATCTCTAGAATATTTCAATAGTCCAATGTTTTGTCACAACTTTATTTAAAATCTATAACAAAACTATAGGTGTTCTAACGTATTTTGTAAATATTTGCATGTATTCTATATATATATATATATATATATATATATACACGTAAAAAATTAATGAGTGTATGGGTTACATAAATAATATTTTCAGGATTAAAAAAAGGGCAACAAACGGAAAATATGACGTACCTATACGTGTAGTAAATAAACAAACGAACAGATACTAAACACACTGGCAAACAGAAAACATAGAATGTCTCAAATTCTTCATCAGTTATCGACCAGAGGTATTAAACGCTATTTCAGCCATCGTAATGAAAATATAATTTGTTACGGACGCACTCATTATTTCTTTGTCCATTTGCTTCACTTAATTTCCTTTCATTCTCTCTTTCACTCGCTCTTTCACTATGTCTCTTTCTCTGTTACGTTCCTCCCAGTAACACGCGACAACCTAAGGCGGCGTTATTCCTTTCCGCGTTGTCTCCGACCGCACTCGACACGATTTTCTGAACTCCTCGCTCTACTCCATCCATGTCTATCGTCCTCTAGTACAATTTACATCTCTCCTTCTTGTTATCCACTTTTGCCTTGTCATGCAGCACCAAGGCTTAATTGTTGTCTTCATGTGGCGTTAAGCCTTTATTCCCTTTATTATTTTGTCCCTCGTCCGTCCAGAAATGGTCTCGTCTCTAGTCCGTCTCGTTTTCTTATGTTTTGATCCCATCCCCCCAAAAATTTCTTTTCGGTGCCCCCAGAGTGGAAGCAATATTATCGATAATGGCTGAAATTGCATTTGACCACTCCCACCGATAACTAATGAAGAATTAGGAACCTTCTGTAATTTCTGTTCACCTGTGTATTTTGTATATGTTTGTTTATTTACTACACGTTTTTCTTTTAATTATATATATATAGGTATGTCATATTTTCCGTTTATTGTCTTTTTATTTAACCCTGAAAAAAATATATACATATATAGATAGATACATACATGCATAAATGCATCTATATATGCCTATATATATACATAAATGTATATATATGTCTCTCTCTCTCTCTCTCTCTCTCTCTCTTTCTCTCTCTCTCTCTCTCTCTCTCTCTACTTCCCTGCTATACACTTCTGTCTCTTCCTCCTTGTTCCACTTCCCACTCTACCATCCTCACTCTTTCTCTATCTTTCTATCTATCCCTCTATTTATCTACCTATCTATCTTTCTTCTTACCCATCTCCCACTCTCGCTCTGCTCCCTTCTGTTGTCTTGGCATCTACTTCACTGCGAAACACTTCTGTCTCTTCCTCCTTCTTCCACTTCCTCCCTACACCATCCTCTCTGCTCTCGTGTGACCTGTGGTCAACTTTCTTTTCACTCTTTTCACTCAGATTCGCGTTTGCCCGTACGTCTTTTTTATGTTGTTTTCACTGTTCAATTTTTCCTGTCTTGGTTTGTGTTTGCCACCTTGGAATCCTCTGTTTAGTGGGTTGATCCACTACTCAGGAAGAGACTGTTCTAGAGTACGTTCTGCATTATCTTCGAAATGTCGGGTTAGAATAGAGGCAGCTGATGAAGGAATATTCCAAGGTGTTTTCCGCTTCCCTATGTGTTCGTTCCGTTGTCTGTAGTTCATTGTTCTAACGCCCTGTACCCTGATGTGCATCTATATACACATGTAGATGTAAGTATGTACATATATGTGTGTATACATGCATATATATTCTTTGTATTATATATATTATATAATATATAAACACTTTTCGGTGTTTGCATGAAATTGCTATATTATTATATTCGGACAATCAAGCAGCAAATTGTGAGGAGTATATACTATAGCATGATTTTTCCCCCTTAATATTGAAGGATAGGAATATTTTCAAAAAACAAATAAATAAATAAATAACAAGCTGTCATAAATTTATACTAAAACAATGCACCGATTTTATTGGCATTGATTCTTGAATCTGGCTTATAATATACCTTTCCGTAATACGCACAAGGCCAGAAATTTTGAGGGAGGGAGCCAGTCGATTAGGTCGACTCAGTACGCAACTGGTACTTAATTTACATTATTTAGTGGTTAAGGGCGCGGGCTACTAACCCCAAGATTCCGAGTTCGATTCCAGGCAGTGACCTTAATGATAATAATAATAACATCAAAAAATACCTTAGGAATGAGAACCCAGGTTCGAAATCTCCCCAAGACACCTGATAAAGGCTGGAGGAAATATCAGCGACAAATATCTGTCAAATATAAATAATATAAATAATGTAAATAATGTAAATAATTCCTCCTCTTAAATATAGAACTGGTAGTTAATTTATCGGCCCCGAAATGATGAAAGGCAAAGTCGACCTCGGCGAAGTTTTAACTCAGAACGTGAAAATGAGTGAAATACTGCTAAGGATTTTGTCCAGCGTGCTAACGATTCTACCAGCTCACCGACTTAGTCTCGCTTGTAATAATGCAATCCTTTCTGGTGTCAATATTTTGCATCTCCTCTAATGCAGTCACTTTACTTTCACTATTGTACAGCATTATTTTTATGGAAATATTACATACTTCAGAACTACACCGCAGCCAAGCTGGGGCATCACCTTTAGGTACTTTAGTTGAATGAATCGACCAAAATAGTTCTATTTTTTAACCCCGGTAATTATTTTATCGGTGTCTTTTACCAAACCGCTACGTTATGGAAGTCGACAAACCGACATCGGTTGTCAAACTGAGGACGGTAGCAAACACGGAAACAATGATACATACATAGAAATATGCATTTAATAAAAAAAATCTTATGGACTCGAATTTCAAATAACGACTCCGAAAACACTTAAGGATATGATTGATGTTGACAATATTTGAATTTAGATAGCAGTGTACAGAAATAAATAACATACGTTGTACCTAATGCTACATGTTTTCTGTATCAAATATATAAACTACGGAAGTCTCATCAAATCTCTCTAGCAAAACATGTGCCTCAAAGGTATTGACATAGATATTAACATTCTCAACGGTTTACATAATTTACAGGTTCCTAATCATTGCACTTCTCAGCAGGATTAATGACTGAAAAATTAGTATTTATTTCGATATCAACTGGTATTTTTTTCTATTGTAGGTTCTACAGTCTTTCTAATATCCCTTTTTTCATTATTGATATTCATTGCCGTTACAAATTCCTCTATGACCAGAATTTGATCTCTCATTAAAGGGTGAATTTCTTCAATGTTGTGAAGAATATATTAGATATAATAACACACATGCAAGATAAGGTTTCACATTAGTTAGCATGGACATTATTTTAAGTGGATATAAACCTGAAAGGTCAGCACACAATTCATTATGGCTAATTTGATAAACTAGATTACAAATAGATTTAGTTCAAAAATCCTATTTATCAATATTCAGCGTCAAGGAACTTTTAGGAATTCAGATGCATTGTTATTATCTTCCACTAATTTCTTGCCATATCTGATGATTATCTCTAAGCAGGCATGCGAGTCATCCAACTCGTTTTTATGAATATGTTTGTGGAAAATACACGACAGTTTAAAAACAGCAACCAAGATGTTTAAAGAACTGAATTGACTTTATCATATCATCAGAGCGGAAGGCTATATGGTGAGAAATATGTTCGAAGGCACAACATATACTGCAAGAAAATATTTTCATTAGCTAATTGGCTTAGGCTGGGTAGTGGGTAAGCGTGTAATCATAACATATTTTAATTCAGCATGCGTAAATTTTAAATTTAATTTTGTATATCCAGCTATGAAGAAGCGTGTTTAAACGCACGTAAAATCATCTACCTCTAATTTAATTCTTGTCCACATTTTTTAATAGGCATAGTGAAATTAACTGAAGCTACTGATGTAATACTCTTATCGTCTTTTGTACGCATTTAGTTAAGCACAGCCGACTTAGAGATTACAATTAATTCTTTTATCGATAGAGTTTTTTTTTTCTTTCAAACAGAACTTATACAGGTATCTATTGGACAGAGATTAAAAGAATGTTTTTTTTTTATCATACATCTTACACTAGAAAGAAATAATATCTCGGTTTGTACAATTCTGATATTGTTGAAAATTCCTTGGTAAACAACAATTTTGTCCACAACATGGTGCATTTGCACTAGAGGTAATCTTAGCCAATTTATCGGAGCCAACAGCAGTGTTTTCATCAAGTCACACAATGTGTAACAGTTACGAGTCTCAACTACAACTCAAATTAATTCTATACTATTGTTTTCTGGGGAATTTCAGTTATAAATGAATCGAGAAGTATTTGTTTCTGTTCATGTCAGCACTGATGATTTAGAAGTTACATTTCAACTTAGCTTCTTGAAAAAGTGACTTTTCACACATTTTCTACAAACTGTGGTCGAGTATTCCTAAGTCACCTTCTTGTGCGAGAATTCGACATCATTAGAAGGCTGGAAGGAAGAGTTTCAATAAATCTATTAGGCGTCATTGCATTTGCTTTTCGTTTGTTTTTATTAAAGAGCTGAGAATGTTCTTCTTTGCATAACTCATCTTAATATCTTAATAGAGACATTTGATTGGCCTAATGCAGACGAGACAAATTCTCGGTCCGCGAGCTACTGCCACAATTTCATCCGGCCCGCGGGATCATTTTGATATCAGGATGAAATTGGTCCAAATGGCGGTAACAGCAAATAGAGTACTTTGCTGCCTACAGCAACACCCAGGCTTCTTGCTACAACAACTCGTACATAGTCCGTGGCGAAAACAGACCATTACATTATACATAGCACTGACTGAACTACCTTTTGTTACTAAGGGTGGCACCAAAAGTAGTAATAATTTAATACACGACTAGAAGCAACACCATTGTAACTATTACACATCGTCTGTATAAAAACAAACAAAAAAAAACATGAAGAGGTATGATAATACAGTCACAAGTCTTAATTGTAACTTCAACAAAGCATGCTGGAAAACGCCTCTTTCAATTCTCTAATCGCGTGTTGTGAAGCGTTGATGACGCAAAAATCTACTAATCCCATAATGCACTGCAACAGCCGCTTTACCGCTCTTTCGGGTGATCACTTTCACGTGACGTCATTCAGTAGTAGTAACTATCTATATAAATGGCCAAGAGAAAAGTCGATGCTAATTACAGAACATTTCAAATCCAGTGAGAAACCAAGTACATATTTACTGACATTGATGGCAAACTTGTGTGTCTTAATTTTGATGCTACTGTTGCTGTACTTATAAAACACAATCTCAAACGCCAGCAGGCGACAACACAGCACGACAAGTACAAATACCTCTCTGCTTAGCAGAAGCAACGAAAGGTAGACTAGTTGAAGAGGAATCTCACATTGCAACAGACATTTTAACCAAAGCAAAATCACAAAGTGAAGCTGCTGTTAAAACAAGTTTTATTGTGGCAGAGGAAATCGCAAAATCAGCCCGGCCGTTTACCGAAGGAGAATTTGTGAAGAGCTGCGTGCTGAAAATGTGTGACATTTTGTGTCCAGACAAGAAGCAAATGTTTGCTGTGAGTATTAGTAGAAATACAATTGCTGATCGGGTGTGTGAGATGGCCACTGATTTGAAAACACAGTTGATTGAAAAAGAAAATGATTTTGTTGCATATTCTCTTGCAGTGGATGAGACTACTGACACGACTGATACGGCACAGCTAGCAATCTTCATTCGTGGAGTGGACACCTATTTGTTCGTCATGGAGGAAATTTTGGACATTAAATCGATGCACGGGACAATATCAGGAAAAAGACCTTTGTGAAAAAATGTCAGAGCATAACCGACATTAAATTGTCTTGAGACAAACTTGTTGGGCTTACAACCGATGGATCACTTGCAATGTGCGGTGAGAAAAGTTGACTAGTTGGTAGGCTATGTTTAAAGATGCAAGAAGGAAGTGCGCTGCTGAGTTGACAACATAACTCTGTATCATACACCAGGAAATACTGTGCGCAAAAGTCTTTAAAATGGAATATGTGACGAGCACTGTAAAGCAAGCCGTAATATTTATCCGAGCCAAAGGGTTAAATCACCGCCAATTTCAGTCTTCCCGTGTCGGGGTTCGGTGAAGTCCTTTATCGCAAGGAGGTGCAGTGGCTCGCTCAATAGAGTTTCTGAGCTGGTTGAGGAGACATGTCAGTTCATGGACAGTGAAGGAAAAGAATGCAAAGTGCTGCAGGATGAAAAGTGGAAATGCGAGTTGGTGTTTCTGATAGACCGCATTTCAATCGGATCACAAATGACGCAGTGAAGTCATTTCAATTGAAGCTGCGCTTATGGGAAACACAAATGTACCAGTTGAACTTGTCTCACTTTCCCGGTTGCCAAGTAATGTTGAGTCAAGTCAGCTCCACGGTGTTCTCAACGCAACACTTTGCTGATAAACTAAGTGCGCTCCACACTGAATTCGCACGGCGCATTAGTGACTTTGAAACACAGAAAAATAATTTCGTACTGCTTCGCAACCCATTTGCCCTCAATGTGGAAACTGCACCTGTACAGAATAAAATGGAGCTTATAGAACTGCAGTTCTATAAGGGGACATTAAAAGCAAAGTACAACTCTGTGTGGCCTGCACAGTTCACTCGCTTCATATTTGAAGCAATGCCCGAACTTAGTTTACATGCAGCTCTAACGCTGTCTTTGTATGGATGCACATATCTGTGTGAGCAGCTGTTCTCTGTGATGAAGATGAATAAAACTTCACAGAAGATTCGACTCACAGATGAATACGTGCAGTCCATCCTGAGAGTTTCAACAACAAAGAACCTCGCCCCAAATATCAATGAAAATGTTGCCAAGAAAAGGTGCCAAGTATGTAACTCGGATAAAATTGAATAAAGAAAATTTAAAGTTTCATTTAATATTTTAATTTTCACTAAAATACACATTTTTATTTAAATTTTTTTCTTGCTTTTTTTTTTGCAACATGTTCTTATTTTAAATTTCTACAATTTTGACAGGAGATATTTTTATGCAGAACAAAATATTTTAAGCAATTTAAGTTGAAGTTAATTTATTTTTGGAATAGAATTATATACCATCTGTTTCAATACATGTTCATGTTTAAAAAGTTTTAGTCTGTTCAATAAATATTTATCCTGTTTGGCCCGTGACCTAAAGTGTTTTTTGAGTTTTTACCCCAGTGCGATTGAGTTTGACACCCCTGGCCTAACGTATCACTATGATATTTTGAAATATTTCTGAATGCTGATTCTTTGGAACGTGGGATGAAAAGACATAAGGGAGATATTTTTATTTAGATGAGTAAAGATTTTATTGTAAAAGTCAATATATATATATAACGGACAGAGTTGGTGGGATTACGGTACAAGGAAAACTTGTTGCGGTTAAAATAATTTGTAAGTTGACAATCTTAAGTATAGAATCGAATGAAATTTTGTAACTTGGTTTTTTAAAGTAATAATGGATTCGTATAAACACGATTATCGTTGATGTTACAGAGCATTAGTAGATCACATCTAAAAATTTGTTTGGTTTTGCTTGACTAATAGAAACGATTATCTGCTTTCAATCTTTATCCTTCCCTGTCGCTTTATCTCGTTGTCTCTCTCTCTCTTTCTCTCACTCTCTTTCTCTCTCAGTCTATCTCACTTATATACGTGTGTGTTTGTGCATCTGTGTCTCTGAGTGTGAGCGTGTGCAGTGCATGTATGTATTACTACCTATGTACATGCATATATATATATATATGTGTGTGTGTGTGTGTGTGTGTGTGTGTGTCTGTGTCTGTGTGTGTATATATAGACATCCATACATACATATATACATATATATATATATGTATATATATACATATATATATATATATATATATATATA
>NC_068992.1:26456446-26458651 GCF_001194135.2 Octopus bimaculoides
ATATAGAGAGAGAGAGAGAGAGAGAGAGAGAGAGTTGTACATATATATGTATATATATATATATATATATATGTGTGTGTGTGTGTGTTTATATATATATGTGTGTATATATATGTATGTATATATATATGTATGTGGATATATATATATATATATCACACACAAACACACACACACACACACACATATATATACACACACACAAACATACATATTTGTATATGTATACATACAGTTATGCAGTTCAAAGCAATGTCGCTTGAGGGATTCAATGTATCTTATACATAAATATATTCAGAAGAAATATTCGTCCTAATGAGATTCACTCAATACATTTAGAGTCTGCTGCAGAACATTAAGTAGAAGGACATAATACTGCTATTTGCAATTAAAGTCTATAACATAGTCTCTATGTTCCTTTTGGTTTTGTTGTGATATATCACAACAATTTTTTCGGTGTTGCTTATGGTTTTACTAATAACATTTTCTACTACTTTTCCTTGCATTTTTTTTTCCTAACATTTATTTCAATGACTTTATTTGTTAACGATATTCTTATTTTTCTGTTTGGGTTTGAAACTGATTTAAGTCATTCAAGTATTTTTGATTGACACTTTCATTATTCTAGATGTTCATAATATTTTCATTGAAGTTCTTGGCTTAACATATTATATTTATTTATTTGATGGGCTGTGTAACGGTTTCTTAGTATTTGTCATATTTCTGTTCTCTTTTCTCTTACATCTATTCATACATTTATCTGTTTTGTAGGTAATTTGTAAGTAGCAATAGTATTTGTAGTACTTGTTTATGTTGTGAACGGTGGTGGTAGTGTTACTATTGCTGTCGTTGTTCTTTAGTCTTTTGCAAGTTGTCGTCGAGAAAACCTATTACCATAGACATTCCAAACGTGAACATCCCATCGTTTTTGGAGTTATATAAAACTACGTTATTCAGTGTAGTGTTCACCTTTAATTCAATTGTTCTCAACAATTTTTTTAACTTATGGCTCCCTTTATTTCCTTACTTACTTGGATGTACCCTCGTAGCCATTCCATGCTTAAAAACACATCATAGATTTTTATAATTAAATTCCATTAAGATTTGTATAAATAAATTAAGATATTTTGCGTATGAAAAAGAAGGAAGTTCCGCCAGTTTGACTAGACGATGATGGTCCAAGGATGTACGCTCCAACACAGTGCAACGTTGTGTTGCAACGTTAAAATGGACATGGTTGTTTGGGAGCTTTCTGTGAATGTCATTATTTCTCCTTCCTCTCTTTTTTCCTCCTTCCTTTTCTTTTCTCCTCCTACCGTGTTGTATTGACTTCCAAGGGAAACTTGAAGAATGTCTGTGGAGATGATGAAGCGGGGGGGGTCCGATAGTTGATACGGTGTAATGTTTAATATGTGGATAGAAGAAAGTAGCGAAGACGTTTATCATAAACTCTTTGGAGTTATCATTCGGAGTTTGTGAGCTGGCAGAATTGTTAGCATTCCAGGCGACTTTGCCTTTCATCCTTTTGGGGTCGATACCAGGCAATTATTTGGGTCGATGTGATCAACATTCTCACAAATTTCAGGCTTTGAGCCGTTAGTGAAAAAGGATTATTATTGTTATTACTGTTGCCTTTTCCCTTGTGGCTAGCAACTGTTACTGTTGATGTTGTTAGAAATACATCCCCTTTATTGCACATAAATTTTAAGAACAAAAATCTTATACAGACCATCAAGGGACATATGGAGCTCGGTTGAGAACCACTGCTTTAAATTATTAAAATATAATTTCAGCTTAAAATGTATCTGCTATTCTTCCTAAGAGGTTTACATGATGAATCGTAATTGGTATTTGTCACCATTTCAGCACTCATGCAATATATTATGAATGCCATCTCAACCGTAACAATCGCGTTTTTCTCCAGCAGAGTCCTTATTACTGTATTGTGGGCTTTGAGTCATATTTTAATTACATGTTTCACATATAAATGCCACTTAATTGGATTGTCAAGCAGCAGTAGCCAGTGACTTCCGTTTTACTAGGAGCGGTGAAAATGATTAATACAACAGAAACAACTAGAATTGCCATAGCAGTAGTAGTAGTAGTAGTAGTAGTAGTAGTAGTAGTAGTAGTAGTAGTAGAAGAAGAAGAAGAAGAAGAAGGAGGAGGAGGGGGAGGAGGAGGAGGAGGGGGAGAGGGAGGAGG
>NC_068992.1:26460016-26460511 GCF_001194135.2 Octopus bimaculoides
CACACAAGAACACACACACACCTATACATCCAAATCCATACAGACACAAATGCCTGCTACTATAATGTCGGGCCGACCATAACCTAGTGTGTGGATTTTATAGATGGAAACTGGAAGGCACCTACCGTTTATAGATACATACATAAATATATGTGTGTGTGTGGGTGTATGTGTGTGAGTGTGCGTGTGTGTGTGTTTGTATGTGTGCCTGTATGTATGTATGTATATATGTATGTATGTATGTATATATCTATGAATGTATCTTAGTGTTTGTGTTCGTCTCCATCATTGCTTGACAACCATTCTTTGGGTGTTTACGTCCCGTTAATTAACAATTAAGTAAAAGACACCGATAGAATAATTACTAGCTTTAGAATAAACTTAGCCTTGATTTGTTCAAGGTGGTGCCCCAGCAGCATTACTGCCCTCAAGGAAATGATAGAACGAAAGATATATAAATATATATATATATATAAATATATATATATATATATA
>NC_068992.1:26462439-26462833 GCF_001194135.2 Octopus bimaculoides
ATCATGTATGTATGTATATAAAATATCAGAGAAAGAAATATATATATATATATATAGTGAAGTATATTTGCCACTTAAATGTGGCTGACCCCGAGGGGTGGATGTTACTGTTGCTTTTAGCCCCAGGAGGACATCTCCTCCAGTTGCCTATCGACACAATTCTGTGTCCTGTCAGTATTTGCCAAGTTATCCTTCCCATCTTGATCTACGATACGTACGTACTCGAGTTTCAGGGTTATTTCCCTTCTTCAGCGTACGACAATCGCCGACCTTCGATGCGAAAGGCATCCCTTGCCAAATATATATAAGTTTTTCCAGTGAAATTATTCACTGATATCGAAAAACTGAAAACAAGCAATGTTAAATCTCTGAACGAGGTATTAACAGTAACTGC
>NC_068992.1:26463585-26468320 GCF_001194135.2 Octopus bimaculoides
ATATATTACAAAACATTTTATTTGCTCTCCATCTTGTATTGAGTATAATTTTTCGCATTGATGCGAACATAGTCAATGTGAAACAGAGAGTGGAAGAGAATGAAATTATTATGATTATGCCAATGATAGAGAGGAATTCGTGCTTCTATGAGTAGTTTCAAATTTTCTGACTGCCAAAACACCTCCTGAGTAAAATTAATAATCTCTTTCCCTATCGTTCTACTCCTAACTATTTTAGAGAAGCGGATATAATCGATTAAATCGAGCGAATTATATTAATTGTAATTATTTTAACAACTCCTGGTTGCTCTTCAAAACACGATTGCACTTATCTTTTTCTAACCATCTGAGTATACATTCCAACAGGATAAATTTATCTCTTTATCGTTCCTCATTGTTCCAAGGATAACAAATTTTCCCTAAAATGTATGTTTTGGAACATATGTTAAAATATATCAGGCTAATAGATCAGTAACTCATTGAACGTAGTACATATCCAACTGTAAACATATTTATCATAATCAACAATTAGATACCAGAAACAGTCTACATCACACATATATATATACGTGCGTGTGTGTATGTGTGTGTGTGTGTGTGTGTGTGTGTGTACGTGTGTGTGCATGTGTGTATGTATACACATACATACGTACGTACACACATTCATGCAAACATACATATACATATGTATGTATGTATATATATGTGTGCGTTTGTGTATGAGCGTGTGCTCGAGGGTGTGTGCATGTTCGTGCGTGTGTTCGTGTATTAGTGCGTGTGTGTGTGAGTGTGCGCGCGTGCGTGCATGCGCGAGTGCGCGTGAGTGTGTGTGCGCGGGGGCGGGCGGGCGTGTGCGCGGGCGGATGCGCGGGCGGGCAAGGGTGTGTGTGCGCACGTGCGTGCGTGTGTATATAAAGTACAATAGTAAAGAATAGAAATTGGTGGTTCGTGCAATTCTTGAGTACAAGAAGATGGGAAAATACAACCATAGTGTAAGTTGAATGTCTACTGAAATATATTTAGCTGCTTATTGCAGTCTTGGACACCACAGACACTACAAATACATATAATAGATTGTCCACAGCAGGCTTAGTGAGTAGAATTTCATTTTAGAATGGAAAATAAGCACATTATGTACGGGTAAATAGAGGATGGCTGTTGCCTTATATCCAGTATTTAGGAGATATTTCAAATAGAATGATTGTCTCTTATCTTTTGCCTAGCTGTGATTATATAAAATAATAATTGATTGTTTGTATACTGATTATTTAAGACTAACTTTAAGTGAAAATGCCTTTTTTTTAATGTATTAAATTGTGAACATAATCGTATCCGGGTTAAGAGAAAATGAGTTTTGGTAATATACCAAATATCCGCAAAGAAGGTCAAAATAACGATAACGTTGAATTAGGCATAAACATCGAAACCTCTTTATTAGGCCATGACTAACTCTGCAAATAATTAGAAAAATAATTAAATGAACGACTAATGATTTATAGGTATGCGATATTTCGTTACGCGTCCATAGTATATATATTAAGTATTTTTATAAGTCAACACCACGTTCCACTGCGTTAGCAATGCTTTTTACATTATTTTGTTAGGGTTGTTTCTACTGGTATTCCATAGTAATTATGACCTGCACTGATTCATCCTACAGCGTTTCGTATCGGGACATCAAATGTAAACAGACTATGAGGTGGAAGACAAAAATGGGTAATAAGTGTATATGCCATGTTTCGGTGGTGTTTGCCCCTTCATTAGCATTTATCTAACTCATTCTCACCTCCGAGCACATTGCTTATATAGCCACCGCATATAGCAGTGTTATGTGATTGGATATACCAATTTAAATATAAAACTCATTCCTGGAGCTGGTATGCAAAGACTGATGATTTGTCGGTACTTGGTATTTCGTTATACAAACATGAGATACTATATATTGTATTAAATGTTTTTATAATGGGAAGACTGTGAAGGCGCAATGGCCCAGTGGTTGGGGCAGCGGACTCGCGATCATAGGATCGCGGTTTCAATTCCCAGACCGGGTGTTGTGAGTGTTTATTGAGCGAAAACACCTAAAGCTCCACGAGGCTTCGGCAGGAGATGGTAGCGAACCCTGCTGTACTCTTTCACCACAACTTTCTCTCACTCTTTCTTCCCGTCTCTGTTGTACTTGTATTTCGAAGAGCCAGCTTTGTCACACTGTGTCACGCTGAATATCTCCGAGAACTACGTTAAGGGTACGCGTGTCTGTTGAGTGCTCAGCCACTTGCACGTTAATTTCACGAGCAGGCTGTTCCGTTGATCGGATCAACTGGAACCCTCGACGTCGTAAGCAACGGAGTGCCAACAAATGGGAAGACTATGGTAAAGGATGATATACTTGCCCGATGTTAATCACAACTGCCATGTAAATTAAAAATTTAGTTTTAGTTACTGCACTTACTAGTCGCTAAATAAGGGTTTTTTTTAAATTTTTCGCAGCACTTTAATTATTCTATCATCTCGCGACAATCGAGATATCATAATAAAAGATAATGTGGAAAATGTGAGAGAATTCTAGCGAAAACATCGTGCGAAAGAAATGAAGTTCTCAAGAGATTTATGATACCTACTGTCTCGCTATTTACAAAAATAAATATACGCAAAAATAAATTAAACAATATTATTCACATATTTTCCCACTCATTATCGAACATTAACTTAGATTTAACACAACTGGAAAGGAATTATGAATGATTTATGTAATAAACAATACCTCTCGCTGCCAGTTTAGATGGCAGTGTGCACATATGTCGACGCTCATTGAAGGCGAGAAAAGAACCAACGACAATAAAATAGAGAAAATATATTCCAAACAGACAGAATCGTAGCAATAGGTATCAAGATCAACCAATCAGCATCATCATCTATTTGAAAAAAAAACACCTACAACTTTCTGTTAAAGTGTATTACATTTGGGGTTTCCAATTTGCTCGTTATTTCTCTTAATATATTTAATCTGTGCAATAACATTCTATTTCCGTATTTGTGTGATAAAAAGGTGTTTCATTCATAGGAATGTATTTCTTTTCTAATACCACCCCTAAATGTATTTTACAGTGCAAATTATGCAAGTGCCAAAAATACCAAATTCGATTATGACAACCGTACTTTTTTGTTCCTCAAGTATTATCAACACAATAGAAACTAAAAGCTACTGAAGCATCTTTCTCTACCGTAGTTTACATCGTTTAACACGGCTCTCTATTTTGTGTATCTGATTTTTTTACTTCCGAATAACTTGCTCTCCGTTCCATTTTTCTTCTATTGATTCTGTTTTGTTATTATATAAATGTTTGTTGGTACATCTAATTTCCTACGTATGAAAATTTCAGCTTAATTTTTTTCACAAATAATAAGTGTAAAATTCTTATTTTCCCTATAATTTCCACCATTTCCGAGATAACATTATAATCCTTTCGTTCTCCTATTATCACACATTTTTGTTTTTCATCACTCAGTCAACATTAATTAATACAATACATTTAGATACACAAATCTTGCTATGAAAGGGAAAATATAGCACTCTGTTTCCTCATTTTTATTTCCCTTCGCTAGAGTGACACTACTGTATTACATCACCGTAAAATTGTAACTTTGTCCTTTTGAAAGCCGTTTCATTATATCTGTAGTCCAATTAGATCCCACGTTGCACTGCTATAAATACACGCATAACTATAAGTACACACACACACATACACCCACACACACGCACACATACACATACACCCACACACACAAACACACACACACACACACACACACACGCACACACACACATGATAGAACAATCTAAATATGTTATTATTCTGTTTGCCAAATACATACATACATACATACATACATAGGCTATTGTCTTTGTTTTACTTACCAATCCAATGAATATTAACAGGCAATTTATGACGCGTATAATTTATGGATATCACAATTTAGGTATCTCTATTGCTGTTAGTAAGGTTGTTTTATACGTTGTTGATGGTGGTGATGGCGATGATGATGGTGGTGGAGGTGGCGGTGCAAGTGGTGGTGATGATAGTGACGGTGACGCTTGAGGTGGCGGTTGCGGTTATGGTGGCATTGGTGAACCTGGTTGTGCTGGTGGTACTGGCGCTGTTGTTGTTGTTGTTGCTAGTGATGGTGGTAGTGGTGTTGTTGGTGGTAGTAGTGCTTGTGTTTACACTGTGTTCTTAAGAAGAGGTTTGATACATCAAACAAAAAATTCCAGTGGAAACGAAACGTTAAATTTTAGATGGAGCGATGTTATCTAATATTATCATAGGAATAATTTTACTGATGTCGGGTTTTGATTTCCTTCATGTTGTGGTTTTCTTAACTTTGTTGTTTGAATCGTGGTGTTGCTTGTTGTTTTCATACTAAACATTAATAACCTTGTTAATACACATATTGGGATTATTATTGTCAATATGAATCATTGCTTTATATTCGTTTTATGTTATATTTCACCCCCCCCCCTTCTATCGCCTTCGCTCTTCCATCTCTCTCTCTTTTACATTACTTCTCTCGCCGTCTCCATGTCAGCATTTCCTGCTCTATCAGAAGTTCAAAATAAAATTACATTCTGAAATTTATACAAAAATATTTGTATCGTTTCAATGCGGTTGCATCTTAAATATTCTTTAATCTTGTAATTTGGTACTTTAATTACGAAATATCGTTCTCAAAATGAAGC
>NC_068992.1:26468330-26469307 GCF_001194135.2 Octopus bimaculoides
TATACATATTTATTTCCCTCTCTGTTACTTCCTTCTCTTTCTCTTTCTCCCCATATTTCTCTACCTCTCTCTCTCTCTCTCTCTCTCTCTCTCTCTCTCTCTCTTTTACATTACTTCTCTCGCCGTCTCCATGTCAGCATTTCCTGCTCTATCAGAAGTTCAAAATAAAATTACATTCTGAAATTTATACAAAAATATTTGTATCGTTTCAATGCGGTTGCATCTTAAATATTCTTTAATCTTGTAATTTGGTACTTTAATTACGAAATATCGTTCTCAAAATGAAGCAAACAATACATAAGGTACTTAATTATAGAAAGGATGAGCAGAAGCATCACGGAACATGAATTAAATTAAATGTATTGAAGATGTAGTTTGTGTTCTACATTCAATTTTACACGTTGTTTGATGTTAATATGCAAATTAATAGCTGTTTTAATTAATTTTCTCATTGAACTGTGTTAAAAAACATATCAAATAATGAATGTCACGCCCACCCTTAACCATCTGTAAAATTTAAGTACAAACATATATTCGATGGAATCTTCAAAAATATTCATTCCATAATTTTGCATGTAGGATGCAATCTGATGAGTTTACCATGAGACCAAACTTTAAATCGTTAAGGTATGTACTGAGTAGGAGTTCTAGTAGGGTAGTGTGTCAGACGTCATTTAGATGAAGAATGATCACATCAAGATAGAAGCGTGTCTCAGGTTAAATTCAGATGACTTTACCCATTTTACAACACCTTCATGAAAAGGTTTATTCATACAAAAGTTGACACATATCTAATAAGTATCATGAACGAACCTCTCGACCCTTGAGTCACTCTGCGAATTCTGCTCATTGCGAATAAAGCATATATATCATCAAGTTTGGATTTCTCAAGTGGTGGTGGGAGGATAAACGCAGTTACAAAGACGCACACATAAATGTACACACACACACACACACACACACACATATATATATAT
>NC_068992.1:26469877-26475779 GCF_001194135.2 Octopus bimaculoides
AAATGCTTTTTAGTCGAAGAAATCGACCCCAGAACTGATTCTTTGTAAGCCTAGTACTTATTCTATTCTATCATCGCTTTTGCCGTACTGCTAGGTTACAGAGACGGAAACACACCAACATCGGTAGTCAAGCGAATTGGTGGGAGACACATTCACACACACACAAATATATATATATATATACATATACATATACATATCTATATCTATCTATCTATAAATATATATATATATATATATATATATATATATATACGGCGGGATTCTTTCAGTTTCCTTCCACCAAATCCTCTCACTAGGCCCTGGTGGGCCCGAGGCAATAGTATAAGAGACCCGTCCAAGATGCCACGTATAAAAGTATTGTTTGTCACCAGTTCAACATGACTATTCCGTACGAACCAACACTGTAACTAGTTGTAACCTCAAGAGGAATCTTGTTGCTGGTTATCGATTGCATCAATCGTAGCAACATTAATTTTCAGTATAGCTACTACTTTCATCTCTTATAAATATCTTCTAACTAGCAATTTTTCTCGTTATATATATTTATGACCTGATATATATATTACATTTCATTTCCACTAGATATATGTGTTTCCACGCCTTTAGGCTTTATTCCTATTCACCTATTCACTTCTGCTAATTTCTTTATTTCTCCTCCTTCTCTTTCTAAACATTTCTTTTGACGTTGTATCTAATAACGTTTTTTTTTTCTTTCTAAATAACTAGCCAGCGTTTCCTTCATCATATACGCAGTCATATGTTAACATTCTGTTAAAATCTTTTATTGATGTGTTTCGTTTCTCTTGTTTTTCTCTGATGAGAAGATCGCATTGTTTTACAGCATTTTATTCCTTCTGGAATAATACCAAACATTTGCTTCGAAACATATATCGGAAGTATAAAGATTTGAATGACACATGCGTTTAAATCCATTTATTTATCTATCTATGTTCCAAAAAGCATTTCACTTAAATCTGGGATTCCTACCTGTATATGTAGGCTGTTACATCCTTGGTACTTCTGTGAATTTTTGTATTCCTGGTAACTATTTATTTGTTTTCTCCGTGTTATTTGTACACATGGAAAAAATACGCATACATTTGTGTGTGTGTGTGTGTGTGTGTGTGTGTGTGTGTGTGTGTGTGTGTGTGTGTGTGTGTGTGTGTGTGTGTGCGTGTGTGTGTGTGTGTGTGTATGCACACGCAGAAAATTATCTTGATCTACATATTTCTGTGTGACATAACATTCAAACTGTATACTTCATTTCTTCGGTAGTATAATATTTTCGACAGCAATTTTCTTCATGTATGAAAATGCTTTCCCAAATAAATTTGCACTTCATTTTAGAAGTTCCTGGAAAGCTATAAGCTGGTGCACACGCTCTCAGCTTTGAATGCACTGCAAATTATAGTACAAACAGGTGTAAGATGAAGTTGATTTTTCAATTCTTGTTTCTGCGTGATTTATTTAATTTCATATTATGCTCTGAACTCGACAAACGCTTTATTCTGAGAGTTAGGTATGCTGAATTCTAACACCTGTTTATTATTATTGCTATATCACTATGACTGAGCGAAATCTTTACACACACACATACACACACACACGCATACACGCGCGCGCGCACGCACATACACACATACACACACACATTTATAAGCATCTCACTCTTTCCATATGTATATATAGAAGTGTGTGTGTGTGTACACATCTATTATAGGCAATACTACCAGCAAAATATTCTTTTCTACTCTAAGCACAAGGCCCGAAATTTTTGAGGAGGGGGCCAGTCGATTAAATCGACTCCAGTACGCAACCGGTACTTAATTTACCCACCTCGAACGGTGAAAGGCAAAGTCGACCTCAGCGGAACTTGAACTCATATCGTTAAGACAGGCGAACGACCAGCATTAAATGAAAATAAACATGAACGTACCGTGCTTAATATAAATACTTGATTGAAAAGCAACTTTATCCCGGTATCATCCAGTGACAAACTTCCGTATGGATCGGTGAGAGACGTACTTTGTCCCGTCAGTGAGTAATGAGAACAAAATATACATTTATATATTTCCCTTGCAATAGAAATTTTGATGTTCATTTAAGAACGAATGCGTAAACCGAAATCTGGTTTTCATTGAGTGTTAAAGAAGAAATGGAATAAATTCATGAAATGAATAAATTATTTCTCAAAGGCAATTCGCGTAATAAGGGGAAATACTGATTATTTGCTGCAAGCGAGATGACATATAGACACATGTACCGTTTCTCGGTTATTAAATCTACAGTGCTAGAAAACGCCAGTCAGGTTGTAACATATTCATAATTGTTCAGTTTCTACAACAAA
This sequence comes from Octopus bimaculoides, assembly GCF_001194135.2. NCBI lineage: Eukaryota > Metazoa > Mollusca > Cephalopoda > Octopoda > Octopodidae > Octopus > Octopus bimaculoides. The sequence goes on from NC_068992.1 coordinate 26,472,228, forward strand.
GATTATGCTTTCCTTTAAGCATGCAGTTTTATTCTCAATTTCTTAAAATCATCTCTTCTTTCATTTGAGATACTCTAACAACTATCGTTATATTTTTGCAGGACAACTGAGGTTGAAGAATGTACCATTCAGTAGATTGTATTATGAGGATGAAGTACGCATTATCCAAACTATGTTCATTGGCTTCTCAATCCATGAAAAGAAAGGTCAGATTTTTGCCTGATTAGGTGAATAATTAACTTCTATATCTAAATTTTATTTTTTTATTTACTGCTATAAAATTTATTAATTATTATAAATGAATGACAATTTTTTTTTTAATCATTAGTCATGCTTGCATGTAATAATAATTTAGTGCCAATGCCAAAATATTTCGGCTGATGAAGGTCAAAATTGATCATTGAATTTCAGGAGCTACTGGCTTGTTTTATCAGAATAAAATTATTGTCTCATGTTAAAACCAAACACCTTCTACTGCTAAAATCTTACAAAGTACTATGCACAATGATTTCAGTTAATGCTAATATATTTACAGTATCAGTGCATTTCTGCTTTCAACAAGATTTCAATGCTGATTTCTCCCCTAACTACTGATGCAGTGATGATATCTATGCAACTGATGGTGATTATTAATTTATTAATCTGAATTGCAATAGAAGTCTCGTCTCCTTCCGTTAATATTGTCAAATTTTAATCACAATATGCATTATACTATGGCGCATAAAAGAAAAAAAAACAAAATGGGGAATTGTGCAATTTGTTAATAGGTAATGGCGTTGCGGGATGTTTATACGACTTTCTACATAAATGTTTTCAGATCTTCGTCACCGGCAACAATGAATGCTATGTAAAATTGTAGCGTTTGTAAAGAGAGAATCAGATTCTCGAATTAATATCAAGTTGTTGGCAATATCATTGGTCGTTACATTTTTAGCATAAGTATTTGACAGGAGTGAGCATATGAATACTCCATAAGCATTGAGTATGTTTTAAAATTACTTACTTTATGTCGTTTTTTAGCCTTATGTCAGCATTTATCGTGGTATTCTATGAGAAAATGTACTCTGTTCGCGACTCCTCGTATTTATTGCTGTAAAAGTAACGATTGAATCTGATTTTACGATTTGGCTGCTAGTTCATGCAGATTGAACTAGGTCAAAGATGCTCTGTCTCTGGAAGGCATGCTCAATATATGCAATTTTCCTTTCTTCAGGTGGGATGTAGTGTCCATGGTCCTTTTCTAACTGTCCGAGTCAGTTGGTAGGGAAAGTAGAAGATATCGTTGAAGCTATAACCATGCTTAAACAACTGCAACAATGTAGGATCTGCTGAAGTACCCAAACCCTGGTAGGTGGGCTGAAGTCAGAAAAATTAGTAAGACAATCACAAGAAGGTCACTGCAGCATTCGAACTCATTAGATAAAGAGCTGGAACACAAATCACGAAGCGAGACGTTCTACATATGAATGATTGGAGAGTTCATTGCATTAGTCGGGTACATTATCTCTGATTTTTAACTCCGAAGGATGGAAACATAATTGACTCGGCGTGATTTGAAATCAGAACAGAAGGAGCCAAACTGTATACAACTCCTCGTTTCGATCCGTGTTCTAAGAACTCTGCCACATTCTTGAAGTCCTTTTGCTGTTCTGAATTCTATTTCTGTAGGACATTTGACGGTCATATTTTATAGATTAGCCAATGCAAACATAACCATAGCTGTATTCGATATTTTACAATTTGTATATTTGTAAATGGATAATAGATCATAAATTTCCATAAATTTACCTTTTGAATTCGAATTTAACTGAGATTTTAAAATCCTAATAGATTATTCGCTTTTATTTATTAACAGATCATTGCCTTCTTTATAATATATTTCATATTTGCTACGGAAAAGCATTTACGTCTCATTTTTGACATATTCAAACATCATTTGTCATTACATAAACCACACTTTCCGTTTTTGCATATGAAATGTTATTTGACATAAGAACATTTATATTCCTTGTGTAAGCATTAGTACAATATTACTTTGACGGTTCTGCATACAACAGCGTGAATAGAATTCCTGACATTTTCGAATTTACATTGGAAAATGTAAACCTACTCTACGTCTGTCGATTTTCATTTTGGATAATGGGCAATAATTCAAGATCTGACAGCTACGTGGAGTACTCCTGTCTATATGAATATTGCTGTTGAAAGAGAGATGGTATCAAAATGTCTACTTATTTAACTGAAATGAAATTTCGGAAATCAGAAGCAACACTTTGTACAGGGTAAGTGACAAATGGCTGCAGTAATTTATACTGGACGAACCAAGAATTTGCAGATTAAAGAAATGTATTATTTAAACTATCAATTCACCCCAATTTCAATAACTTTCTATAAACTGTATATATTTCAAATATTACTTTATATTTGCTGGCAAGATGTTTGTTTATACGATTTAGCATTGCATAATATTATAACACAGCTTACAGGTTTCTTGTGTGTGATAATTTAGTACCCAGCTCAGTAATGTATTTGCCTCTCATTTATGCAAAGGTACAGAAAAAGAACAATGCTATTATGGATCTTTCTGATAAGTAATACGAGTCATATTCCCATCTACCAGCTGATACGTAGATTTGCATGGGTTTCTACAAGCAGAATTAAAAATATATTTACTAGGCGATTTAATATATGAGAAAAAGATTAAGACAAAACCAGTATGTGTTTAACTAGAAATTTCTCTCTCATCTTGTCTGCATTATCACAATCTCTAGAAATTTCAGTTGGATATAGCAACGAAATCGTCAAAAATAACATAGGCGTACTTAAATATGCTTTAAATATTGTGTTTAGTGAAACAGCTTGTGTACTCAATTTCCAATGTATTCATTACACCTTCTTTTTTTATATATGTATGTATGCATGCACGTATATATATGTATATATATATATATATATATATATATATATATGTATGTATGTATGTATGTATGTATGTATGGGAAATTAAAAACAAAAACGAAGAACAAACACAAGAAAAAATAACAACGCGAGGATGTGATACATGCAAAGTATTAGCAGATGCACAGGGAAGGAACCAAAGGTGGTTTTACGTTTCGAGCAAAGCTCTTTGTCAGAAACAGGAAACGGAGGAAAGTCCAAGAGAAAAGGGAAACTGAGAAAAAAATCGCCAACAATCCACATGTGGTTTATATGTATATACATGTATATACATCTATATGTATACGACTGAGTGGACAAACGAAAGAAGGGCACTCGACCAAATTGTGAGAGTTACATGTATGGATCAAAACAGTTTGTTGCAAATTCGCTGGTAGTCTTGAGTTACAAGTGCGATGCTAGTCGGCAGCCATTTTGAATTTGAAATTCAAATTGACTGACGACTAGCATTGGGCTTGAATCTGAAGTGTACCAACGAATTTGAATCAAACTGTTTTGATCCACAAACACAACCACAAACACACACACACACACAAACACACACACACACACACAAACACACACACACACACACACAAACAGACACACACACAC